>NW_026294550.1:0-106542 GCF_007827085.1 Peromyscus californicus insignis | reverse complement strand
TACACCTTTGCAACCATGTAAATGAGTTCTAACAGCAAAGATGACCCTGGAATTTAAGACGTTTGCCCTAAAAGACATAAAACAGTCTTGTATCTAGAAGTATAAATCTGCTTAAAGAAAAGCACCAAATAAGCCAAGTTCTTCAAAATATTCTAGAGAATAGTTTCCTCATCCCATTGGTTTCCTAGTTAATAAATGAGTTAGATAAAAAAAAATCTTGACATGTGTTGAAAATAATGACAAGCAGTATGCATGTGATTGAGTCAGAAAGATCAGCCAAAAACAACAAATTTTCCCAGTGGATCATGCAAAATTATTCTCTGATGTGGAATGTCTTTCTGTATGCTGTGAATATGTGTTGCTCCCATTGGTTAATAAATAAAGGCCATAGGCCAAATCCCATAGACCAAAGCAGGATAAGAGCCAGGTGGAAAATTCAAGCAGAGATCCAGGGAAAAGGGCAGAGTCAGGGACAGATGCCATCCAGCTGCCCAAGGATCAAGATGCCAGCAAACCAGTAACACTACAGTCACATTGCAATATATAGATTAATAGAAATGGGTTAGTTTAAGTTTTAAGACCTAGTTAGTAATAAGCCTGAACCATCGGCTAAACATTCATAATTAATATAAGTCTCTGAGTGATTATTTTATAAGCGGCTACAAGACCAAGCAGGACACAGAAAAGCCTCTCTGTATGAGTCTGAAAAAGTAAATATCACAATAAAAATATTAAGAGGCATCAAAAATAAGATAGTAAATCAATAATTCAGTTTAGCTAAGATAATAGAGTAATCTTCTTAAAGGTTAAATGTCAGTATGTTCTAAAAAATGTTGGTATTTATGTGATTCCAAGAACAACAAAAAAAAAAGACAACATAGTCATGTAATTATGTATCACATAAAAAAGGGTTCCAGCTTCAGAGACTAAAATAAATTAATATGAAAATTCATATTGCCCCCCAGAAAGCCCAGAGACCTAGATTAAAACCAAATACTACAGGTCTGTAAAAAAAAAAAAACAGATAAAATGACTATCTAAGGATATTCTGCTATTTTGCCATACTCATAGATCAGTGCCTTATTTTGGCAACATAAGAGAAGCATCCTCCTGCAGCAAATGAGAAAAAAAATACCAATAGCCAGACATTGTGCGGGGATTGTGGGGGGAGCGGGGAGACCTTGCAACAAATCTCTAAATGGGATACCTCCATCAAATCCTTCCCCTCTGAGCTCAGGGAACCCAGCAAAAAGAGGAGGTGGGAAGAGTGTAAGATTCAGAGGGGATGGAGGACACCAGGAGAAAAAAACCCTCTGAATCAACTGAGCAAGATTAATAGCCTGGCCTGGAGGCAATCTCCTTGGGTCAGTGGGAAGTAACTGTCTTAACTCAGTATCTAGCAAATGGCTAAAACCTCATCCCAGGAATGTGAGCAGTAAATCTCTTAACTTAAGGTCTTGTGTAAATAACCCGGGGTGAAGGTAAGGGGTTGAGGATTTAATTGTTAGTGGTACTTTTCTCTATCTGTGAGTGAGATGAACTAATGTTTATCTATGTGCAGTTTTGTCCTTGGAAAAAGGTATCTTTGCTGAAATACTTTTGTCCGGAGAATGGCCCTAGCCAGATATATGTTAATGAAAAATAAGCGCAGCTGGGGACAGTTGTCCAATTACCCCAAATGTATAGGGAAAATTGTGCCCAAGATTGAGATGCAATTGTGAGATTACATGTACTCGTAACATGGAAATACAAGGCAAATGGGGAGAATCATAGCTGTTATTGCACAACAAGTTTACAACAAGAGACAGTCAGTTCATTCAAAAGGCAGTAGTTTCACAATGCCTTGTGTGATGGTTTCCTCTAACAGAACCCTTAGTTCTGATTGGTTGACCTTCTAAACACTAGTTGTCACTGCTGCATACTCTCATGGACTTTCACTACCAGCGGCTCTCAACATAATAGTAACTCACAGAGACGGAAGCAGTATGCACCAGGTCCTCTGCATGTATATTATAGCTTTCAGATTAGTATTTTTATAGGAGTTCTGAGTGTTGTGAACGAGTGGGACTCTAGTTCTGTGCCTTCTGTTGGGCTCTTTTCATTCTGTTGGTTTACCTTGTCCAATTTCGATGTGCTGACTTTTGTTTTATCTTA
Organism: Peromyscus californicus insignis; assembly: GCF_007827085.1. NCBI lineage: Eukaryota > Metazoa > Chordata > Mammalia > Rodentia > Cricetidae > Peromyscus > Peromyscus californicus. The sequence continues at coordinate 104,388 of NW_026294550.1, read as the reverse complement.
TTATATTTTATTTTGTTATTTTTTGTTGTCGTGTCTTAGAAGCCTGTTCTTTTCTAATTAGAGACAGAAAAAGAGTTGATCTAATTAGGAGAAGAGGTGGGGAGGAACTGGGAGGAGTAGAGAAGGGAAACTATAACCAGGATATATTGCATGAGAAAAGAATCTATTCCCCACAAAAGGGGGAAAATAAAGAAAATAAATTAAAAACAAAAATATGTCGCCCAAAGCACATAGGACTTCATGGCTTCTGTTTGCATATCTTGGATTAAAGAAAAACCTAGGATAACCTCAAATCATTTTATACAACTTTTTAACACAGTCATTTCAACTACCCTCTAAATTGGTATCACCACTGAGAAATACAGAAATTCTCATAAAGCAAAATATTATAACAAGATGATGAGAAAGTATCTCCATGGTAGGACTGAGAGTCTTTAAGGTATACACCAGGAAAGGTATAGCTGGGTGATATGGTAGTTCTCTTTGTTTTGGGGGGAACCTCCATGCTGTTCCAGCTTATAATTCCACCAACAGCAAATAAGGATTCCTCATACTCAATATCTTCACAGGCATTTGTTTTTTGTTTTTTGTTGTTGTTGTTGTTGTTTTGTTTTTTTCAGGTTTTTTTTGTTGTTTTTTTTTTAATTTATTTTGCAATACAATTCAGTTCTACATATCAGCCATGGATTCCCTTGTTCTCCCCCCTCCCGCCCCCCCTCACCTTCCCCCCAACCACCACCCATTCCCATCTCCTCCAGGGCAAAGCCTTCCCCACAGACTGAGATCAACCTGGTAGACTCAGTCCAGGTAGGTCCAGTCCCCTCCTCCCAGGCCGAGTCAAACAATCCTGCATAGGCCCCAGGTTTCAAACAGCCAATTCATGCAATGAGCACAGGACCCGGTCCCACTGCCTGGATGCCTCCCAAACAGATCAAGCCAATCAACTGTCTCACCCATTCGGAGGGCCTGATCCAGTGGGGACTCCTCAGCCATTGGTTCATAGTTCATGTGTTTCCATTCATTTGGCTATTTGTCCCTGTGCTTTATCCAACCTTGGTCTCAACAATTCTCGCTCATATAAACCCTCCTCATTCTCGCTAATTGGACTCCCAGAGATCCACCCAGGGCCTAGTCATGGATCTCTGCATCCAGATTCCTCAGTAGTTGGATGAGGTTTCTAGCACAACAATTAGGGTGTTTGGCCATCCCATCACCAGAGTAGGTCAGTTCGGGCTGTCTCTCGACCATTGCCAGCAGTCTGTTGTGTGGGTATCTTTGTGGATTTCTGTGGGCCTCTCTAGCACTTTGCTTCTTCCTATTCTCACGTGGTCTTCATTTACCATGGTCTCCTATTCCTTGTTCTCCCTCTCTGTTGTTGATCCAGCTGGGATCTCCCGCTCCCCCAAGCTCTCTTTCCCTCAACCCTCGCCTTTCACTACCCCCACTCATGTCCAGGCTGTTCATGTAGATCTCATTCCATTTCTCTGTCATTGGGCGATCCCTGTGTCTTTCTTGGGGTCCTGTTTTCCAGGTAGACTCCCTGGTGATGTGAGTAGCAGACAAGTCATCCTTGTTTCATGTCTAGTATCCTGCTATGAGTGAGTACATACGATGTTTTTCTTTCTGAGTCTGGGTTACCTCACTCAGGATGATTTTATCTAGATCCATCCATTTGTCTACAAACTTCATGATGTCATTATTTTTCTCTGCTGAGTAGTATTCCATTGTGTATATGTACCACATTTTGTTTATCCATTCTTCAGTTGAAGGGCATCTAGGTTGTTTCCATGTTCTGGCTATTACAAACAATGCTGATATGAACATAGCTGAACAAATGCTCTTGTGATGTGGTTGAGCATTTCTTGGGTATATGCCCAAGAGAGGTATAGCTGGATCGTGGGGGAGATGGATTCCCAATTTTCTAAGAAAGCATCATATTGATTTCCAAAGTGGTTGTACAAGCTTGCATTCCCACCAGCAGTGGAGGAGAGTTCCCCTAGCTCCACATCCTCTCCAGCATAAGGTGTCTTCAGTGTTTTTGATCTTAGCCATTCTGACAGGCGTAAGGTGGTATCTCAGAGTTGTTTTGATTTGCATTTCCCTGATGATTAGGGATGTTGAGCAATTCCTTAAATGTCTTTTGGCCATTTGAGTTTCCTCTGTTGAGAATTCTCTGTTTAGTTCTATAGCCCATTTCTTAATTGGACTGTTGGGCATTTTGATGTCTAATTTCTTGAGTTCCTTATATATTCTGGATATCAGTCCTCTGTCAGATGTGGGGTTGGTGAAGATCTTTTCCCATTCTGTAGGCTGTCGCTTTGCCTTGTTGACCTTATCCTTTGCTCTACAAAAGCTTCTCAGTTTCAAGAGGTCCCATTGATTGATTGTTTCTCTCAGAGTCTGTGCTACTGGTGTTCTATTTAGGAAGTGGTCTCCTATGCCAATGCGTTCAAGACTACTTCCTACTTTCTCTTCTAGCAGGTTCAGAGTAGCTGGATTTATGTTGAGGTCCTTGATCCACTTGGACTTAAGTTTTGTGCACGGTGATAGATATGGATCTATTTGCAGCCTTCTACATATTGATATCCAGTTTTGCCAGCACCATTTGTTGAAGATGCTTTCTTTTTTCCATTGTGCACTTTTGGCTTCTTTGTCAAAAATTATATGTTCATAGGTGTGCGGATTAATGTCAGGGTCTTCAATTCGATTCCATTGGTCCACATGTCGGTTTTTATGCCAGTACCAAGCTGTTTTTATTACTGTAGCTCTATAGTAGAGCTTGAAGTCAGGGATCGTGATGCCTCCAGAAGTTGTGTTATTGTACGGGATTCCTTTGGCTATCCTGGGTTTTTTGTTTTTCCATATGAAGTTGAGTATTATTCTTTCCAGGTCTGTGAAGAATTGTGTTGGTATTTTGATGGGGATTGCATTGAATCTGTAGATTGCTTTTGGTAAGATTGTCATTTTTACTATGTTAGTCCTGCCTATCCATGAGCATGGGAGATCTTTCCATTTTCTGACATCTTCTTCAATTTCTTTTTTCAGAGACTTAAAGTTCTTGTCATATAGGTCCTTCACTTGCTTGGTTAGTGTTACCCCAAGGTATTTTATGTCATTTGTGGCTATAATAAAGGGTGATGTATCTCTGATTTCCTTCTCCGCTTCTTTGTCCATAATATATAGGAGGGCTACTGATTTTTTTGAGTTGATCTTGTATCCTGCTATGGTGCTGAAGGTGTTTATAAGCTGTATCAGTTCCTTGGTGGAATCTTTGGGGTCACTCAAGTATACTATCATGTCATCTGCAAATAGGGAAAGCTTGATTTCTTCCTTTCTAATTTGTATCCCCTTAATCTCCTTATGTTGTCTTATTGCTCTGGCTAGAACTTCAAGTACTATATTGAATAAGTATGGGGAGAGTGGACAGCCTTGCCTCGTTCCTGATTTTAGTGGAATTGCTTTGAGTTTCTCTCCATTTAATTTGATGTTGGCTGTTGGCTTGCTGTAAATTGCCTTTATTATGTTTAGGTGTGTTCCCTGTATTCCTGATCGCTCCAATACCTTTATCATGAAGGGGTGTTGGTTTTGTCAAATGCCTTTTCTGCATCCAGTGAGATGATCATATGGTTTTTTTCTTTGAGTTTGTTTATATGGTGTATTACATTGACAGACTTTCGTATGTTGAACCACCCTTGCATCCCTGGAATGAATCCTACTTGATCATGGTGGATAATTGTTTTGATGTATTCTTGGAGTCTGTTTGCCAGTATTTTATTGAGTATTTTTGCATCGATGTTCATGAGGGAAATCGGTCTATAGTTCTCTTTCTTTGTTGTATCCTTGTTTGGTTTAGGAATTGGGGTAATTGTAGCCTCGTAGAAGGAGTTTGGTAATGTTCCTTCTGTTTCTATTGTGTGAAACAATTTAGAGAGTATTGGTATTAACTCTTCTTTGAAGATCTGCTAGAATTCTGCGCTGAAACCATCTGGTCCTGGGCTTTTTTTGGTTGGGAGACTTTTAATGACTGTTTCTATTTCGTTAGGGGTTATTGGACTATTTAAATAGTTTAGCTGGTCTTGATTTAACTTAGGTATGTGGTACCTATCCAGAAAGTTATCCATTTCTTTTAGGTTTTCCAGTTTTGTCGAATAGAGGTTTTTGAAGTATGACCTGATGATTCTCTGGATTTCCTCAATGTCTGTTGTTATGTCCCCCTTTTCATTTCTGATTTTGTTGATTTGGATGCTCTCTCTCTGTCTTTTGGTTAGTTTGGATAAGGGCTTGTCTATCTTGTTGATTTTCTCAAAGAACCAACTCTTTGTTTCATTAATTTTTTGTATTGTTCTCTTTGTTTCTATTTTATTGATTTCAGCTCTCACTTTGATAATTTCCTGGCATCTATTTTTCCTGGGAGACTGTGCTTCTTCTTGTTCTAGAGCTTTCAGGTATGCTGTTAAGTCACTAGTGTGAGATTTCTCCAACTTATTTATGTGGGCATTTAGTGCTATGAATTTCCCTCTTAGTACTGTTTTCATAGTGTCCCATAAATTTGGATATGTGGTGTCTTCATTTTCATTGATCTCTAGGAAGTCTTTAATTTCTTTCTTTATTTCTTCCTTAACCCATTGGTGATTCAGTTGGGTATTATTCAGTTTCCATGAGATTGTAGGTTTTCTGTAGTTTTTGTTGTTGTTGAAATCCAACTTTAGACCATGGTGGTCTGATAGAACACAGGAGGTAATTCCAATTGTTCTGTATCTGTTTAGATTTGTTTTGTGGCCAAGTATGTGGTCGATTTTAGAGAAGGTTCCATGGGGTGCTGAGAAGAAGGTATATTCTTTTTTGTTAGGATGGAATGCTCTGTAGATATCGATTAAGTCCATTTGAGTCATGACATCATTTAAGTCGTTTATTTCTCTGTTAAGTTTCAATTTGGGAGATCTGTCCAGTGGTGAAAGTGGGGTGTTGAGGTCTCCCACTATTAATGTGTGGGGTTTTATATGTGATTTAAGCTTTATTAATGTTTCTTTTACATATGTGGGTGCCCTTGTGTTTGGGGCATAAATATTCAGAATTGAGACTTCATCTTGGTGGATCTTTTCTGTGATGAGTATGTAATGCCCTTCTTGATCTTTTTTGATTGATTTTAGTTTGAAGTCTATTTTGCTGCATATCAGGATGGCTACACCCACTTGTTTCTTAAGACCGTTTGATTGGAAAGTCTTTTCCCAGCCTTTTATTTTTAGGTAGTGTCTATCTTTGAATTTGAGATGTGTTTCTTGTATGCAGCAGAAAGATGGGTCCTGCTTTCGTATCCATTCTGTAAGCCTATGTCTTTTTATAGGTGAATTAAGTCCATTGATATTGAGGGAAATTAATGACCAGTGATTGTTCATTCCTGTTATTTTTTGGTGGTGATGTGTGTGTACTTCTATACGTTGGGGTTTACTGCTGTGGCTTTATCTGTTGCCTGTGTTTTCGAGGGTGTATCTGACTTCCTTAGGTTGGAATTTTCCTTCTAGTGCTTTCTGTAGGGCTGGGTTTGTGGATAAGTATTGTTTAAATCTGGCTTTGTCATGGAATGTCTTGTTCACTCCATCTATGGTGATTGAAAGTTTTGCTGGGTATATTAGTCTAGGCTGACATCCATGGTCTCTTAGTTTCTGCATTACATCTGTCCAGGTCCTTCTGGCTTTCAAAGTCTCCATTGAGAAATCGGGTGTTATTCTGATGGGTTTGCCTTTATATGTCACTTGGCCTTTTTCCTTTGCTGCTCTTAATATTCTTTCTTTATTCTGTACATTTAGTTGTTTAACTATTATGTGGCGAGGGGACTTTTTTGGGGGGTCTAGTCTGTTTGGTGTTCTATAAGCTTCTTGTATCTTCATAGGCATTTCCTTCTTTAAGTTGGGAAAGTTTTCTTCTATGATCTTGTTGAATATATTTTCTGTGCCCTTGAGTTGGTATTCTTCTCCTTCTTCGACCCCTATTATTCATAGGTTTGGTCTTTTCATGGTGTCCCAAATTTCTTGGACATTTTGGCTCATGACTTTGTTGGCTTTAGTGTTTTCTTTGACTGATGAATCTATTTCTTCTACTGTATCTTCAACACTACAGATCCTCTCTTCCATCTCTTGCATTCTGTTGATTATACTTGCATCTGAAGTTCCCAATCGTTTACTCAGATTTTCTATTTCCAGCATTCCCTCTGTTTGTGTCTTCTTCATTTTTTCTATTTCCCTTTTCAGGTCTTGGACTGTTTCCTTCATTTGTTTCATTGATTTTTCTTGATTTTCTCTCAGTACTTTATTGTTTTCTTCCAGGACTTTATTGATTTCTTCTAATTTGTTTGCCCTTTCCTCTAGTTGTTTACAGCGTTCTTCACATTTTTTTGTCTTTTCCTCTACACAAGCCTCTAGCTTCTTCATGATGTCATTCATAAGGCTGTTTTCTTCTGCTTCTTCCAATTTCTGATGTTCAGGTCTAGGTGTTGGAGGAGGGCTAGGGCCTGGTGATGCTGTATTGCTATTCATTTTGTTGTATATGTTTCTGCCTTGACGTCTGCCCATCTCCTTGTGGTTCGTTCTTGGCCTTATCTGTACACTTGGTTCAGACAGACCTGACAGATTCAGGAAGTCTCTCTCTTTTGTCCAGATGGGAGCTCTCTTATCCAAATTGGAAGTCCGGGGCAGGATGGAAGCTCCTCTCTCTCTCTCTCTCTCTCTCTCTCTCTCTCTCTCTCTCTCCAGAAGGGAAGTCCGGGGCAGGATGGGAGCTGGGGGCAGGCCTCTAAGTCTCAGGAAGAGGCTAGGGGCTCAGGCGGATGGGCGTGGGGGCAGGGCATGGATATTGCAGAGTCTGCCAGGGGTAGTGGAGAAGGGGATCCTTCCTGGTGGGGCTAGAAGGGAACCTGCCCAGTGGCCAGAACCTGGGGCCAAGTTGGGCAGGTCTTCCCCAGAGTGGCTGGTGCCCAGGGATGGGGTCCGGGGCAAGGAAGGGCACTCACCAGTGTTCCAAAAGGGAAGTCCGGGGCAAGATGGGAGCTGGGGGCCGGCCTTTAAGTCTCAGGAAGAGGCTTGGGGCTCAGGCGAATGGTTGTGGGGGCAGGACGTGGAGACTGCAGGGTCTGCCATGGGTTTTGGAGAAGGGGAACCTTCCCGGTAGGGCTAGCAGGGAACCTGCCCAGTGGCCAGAACCTGGGGCCAAGTTGGGCAGGTCTTCCCTGGAGTGGCTGGTGCCCAGGGATGGGGTCTGGGGCAAGGAAGGGCACTCACCTGTGCTCCAAAAGGGAAGTCCAGGGCAAGATGGGAGCTGGGGGCTGGCCTCTAAGTCTCAGGAAGAGGCTTGGGGCTCAGTCGGATGGGGGTGGGGGCAGGGCGTGGAGACTGCAGGGTCTGCCAGGGGTCTTGGAGGAGTGGATCCTTCCCGGTGGGGCTAACAGGGAACCTGCCCGGTGGCCAGAACCTGGGGCCAAGTTGGGTAGGTCTTCCCTGGAGTGGCTGGTGCCCAGGGATGGGGTCCAGGGCAAGGAAGGGCACTCACCAGTGTTGCAAAAGGGAAGTCCGGAGCAAGATGGGAGCTGGGGGCCGGCATTTGTTTTTTAAGGTTCTTTCTTTTTATAAATTTTTTCAAACCATAATATATAAGTGAAAGAGACCTAAGGTCTCTGAGTCTCATTTTCCCATATTAGTAATCTTTTCTTTTCAAGACAGAGTTTCCCTATATAGTCCTGGCAGTCCTGGAACTCGCTCTGTAGACTACACTGACCTTGAACTCAGAGATCCACCTTCCTCTGCCTCCTGAGTGCTGGAATTAAAGGTGTATGCCACCACAGCCCATGCCTAATATTGGTAATCTTGCCAAAGTGTTTGATAGACTTTTGTAATCCACTATTATGTCCCTTCTAACATCAGTCACCACAACCCTATCCCCACCTCTCTGTGTGTGTGTATGTTTCATCATACTCTTATGAGAGAACTCAGTGTCTAAAATAGATCTCCTGTGAACATGAATGTCAATCACAGATACATGCTTTCTATATTAGTTAATGTTCTTCTTGTTGTAATGAAAGCAGCCTAAAGAAGGGAGGGTTTATTTTGATTCATGGTTTGTGAGTACAGTCCATCATGGTGAGGGAATTGTGGTGGTACAGCGTGAGATAGCAGGTCACCTTGAAGGTGTTTTAAGGAAGAACAGAGAAACAACTGTTAATGATGAGCCAGCTTCCTTCTGTTTCCAGAGTGGATCCGTTGACCTGCTCACCCAGTGGTGTGTCTCCTAGGTGATTCCAAATTCAGCCAAGCTGATAAAGAGGATGAATCATCACACTATTTTTATTTTTAATCCCAGACTTGACTCAACAAGTACTAAGACTCTGTACAAATAGTGTTGTTTGATACTGTCACAATTTCTACAACCTTGTTTTAAGGAACATTAACTGAGATCAGCTGTTTCCTTTAAGAATTGCTGACTCACATCTCTCAGTTATGAAAATGCTTACAAGATAGGGAAATGATACTCAGAGATATTAGGGTTCTTTGGTTAGAGTGGATATGAAGAAAAAGAAAATCATGTTTTCAAACGAGGAGTGCAAATCAAGATAAAATTGACAATTCTCATAACTCCACTGTGTACTAGATAAATGTTTCTAGTAAACTAAGAAAAGCATTTGGCATCTACTCTCTATGCCTATAGAATGAAAATGACACATCCTTCCCATGTGATTATTGAGGCTGCATTCAATCAAAAATATTTAATATGACATAAAGAGATTTCAGTCTGACAGACAGCATGCAAAATAAATGATAGAGATTTTGCTATTAATGCCAGAAACATCTGTGCAGAAATGGGACACTTTTAAAAGCACCTTCAACAGAGAATCACCAAATCCTCACTTCCTTGTTATTAGCTTCAAACCAAAGAAGACTAGATGGTAGGAAGACAACTTTAGCTGAAGACTTTCCTCCAAAATATCTCAGCTCCTTAATGACAAACACATGGTAAGAATCCCAAGACCTCCCCTACTTTCTCTCTCTTAAATGAAAGGACAGAGGGAAGAGAGAGAAATGAAAAATTACAGAGGGGAGAGAGAGGAAGAAATGAGAAAGGGAAGGAGAGAAAGGAAGAGAGGAAGAAAGGAGATGGGGAGGAGAGAGAAGAGCAGAAAGGAAGGTGAACAAAAAGAAAAGAGCACTATTTGGCATTCATTTTACTCACCTTCTCATCCCTAATCCTCCATTATCTTTAATCTCATTCATTACTAGAGAGAACTTTGGAGACAGTTGGGCAAAAGAAACATTTGGTTCTGAAGTGGAACCATTTTTGTTCTGCTGTTCAAAACACTAAAGAACCTCTCTAAATTGAAGGCTTATGATGAATACCTCTCACTGCTGGAGCCAAATCAAGAAATGCTCACAACTGATCCTGAGTAAATATCTCACTTCTAAACAGTTCAGACTTCAAGGAAGAGAGTAAACTCAAACACACAGACAAACACTTATTTTTTTGTTTCTGTTGGTGTTCTCAACAGATCCAATGCCCACTTAATCCAAAATAAAATCCTTTCTAGTCTACTGTCTATGAAACATTTAACCAATCATCAGCTTCTTTTGCTCTGTTATTGTATTTGGGACATTCTGCTGAGGAGTATGGGGGAAATTTTGTAATGGAAACTTCATTTATTATGCTTCACTTCAAGCTCAGTGGCCATGAGAGTTCTCTCTAGGAAAGATGACTGGTAAAGAAGTGGGCAGTTAGACAAAGCTCAGGCTGATCATTGGTGATGAGCTTAATTTCACATTTTGTAAACAGTCAGCATGCTTGCAATGGAAGGGTGAGGTGTGCCATAGTCAATGAAGACAGTAGATGGTCTGTATGGACTGGAAGTCAGTATGCTGTAAGAAAGTTTGTCCTTGGGCAGAAGAGCACTTGGTAGCAAGCTATACTTGTGAGCAAGAGAAATTAGAGGAGGTGGCTTCGTATAAGTGGTCATCCTAGCAATCAAGAAAAATATAAGCACTATGCTGTGATTCCAAGCAGAATCACCAGGGTTTATTAATGTATTGGAAGAGAGAGTGGGCAATGCAAAGATTTACACATGACTCCTAGAAACAGGACTCAAAAACTAGGTGGGCGATGGTATCCTTTGTTGACAGTCCAAACAGGAACCCAGAGGCAGGTCTAACCACCACAGGGGCCATTCCTAGAAATTTAGCTGGTGAATTAGAAACTCAGTAAACTAGTGTCTGATCATATGATTCACTCCCTTGTATTCTGCATCTCCTCTGCACCCTAGAGTCAGGCTTCAAAGAGCTTAGGATGAGCCAAACTGTTCCTTCTTCTCCATCTTCACTGCACGTTTCTGTGACCTGGAACTAACTTTTCATCTCTCCATTCGTTATTCTATCCACACATAAAATTGACATATAGAATATACTGCCTTCAGTAGCATAAGTCATGTAATATCTAAAACTCAGAATCATCCCTGCTAGGATGTGCTTGAAATATTATTATCAATAAGAAAATCCTCATGTTTGGTTCTCCACGCACTGCCACAGGCTACATAAGAAATGGTGATAAGATACCTTATCCTACTTTGTTCAGATGACAGCACCCAGGCTCTGACTTGTTCCTCCTATAGCAGATTTCCTATGGCCACCTTCTCTAGACAGCATCTTCATGTAATTATGAGCAGAGCTGGTACTGACCAGTAATCTCCCCATATGAGGAAGGAATGATTACCCATCATTAATTTAGCTTTTCTCATTAATCCTACAAAAATGGGTTTATAATCATTGTTTCATAAATGGACACAAATCTCCAGATGATATAAAATTGCCCCCAAACACAGACAGAACCAATAGATAAGTAAAGACTGCATAGAATTCTGAAGTAATTGAGTGCAAAATTGTTATTCAGCTACTGCCTGTGTTCAGCGACACTTGGTTCTGGAATCTCACATCTCAGAAAGCAGTGTACTGCTGTAAAACTCTTGGGGGGCAGTAGGATCTGGATTCTATAAGAATGGCAACCCCTCTTTCTAAGACATGGCTCCATGGGTGCTGATTGCACAGCTCTCACTCTCTCAAGTATCTTGCTCATCCTTGCCCCTGTCTCTATGGTGGAATTTCCTGTTACAGTGCCTTTGACAGCTTAACCTCCTTGTCACCTGTTTTTTGCTCCATAAAGGATTGAACAGATTCCTCTACTGTGAGATGTTTTCAAATGTCTCAGCTATAAACTAGCATCCAAGACTGCTCAGCTTTCCACAGAAATAGTCTTGGAGAATCTCACATTCTCCAAGTTCTAGTAGAGTTAACTAAGCACGAACCACAAAGTCACTAAAGGTAGTTTGTCAGGAAGGGGAGAGTGAGGACAGAGGAACCTATTTCCTGAAGTTGGATGTACAACTGAGATTCATGCCTTCCTTTCCTTCCTTCTCTGTTTCATTTTTTTGTAACTTTTACATAAGATATGACATTCAGTTTCACTAAAAACCACCCCCACATAAAATCACTTTCTCTAACTGTTCATTTTATTGTAGGAAAAAGGAGTATTTGGTGAGTGTTTGAATGCTGATCTTTGATGTCATTTTCCCTGCCTCCATATATACATGACTAATGAATAAAGTGGTTTTTCCATCTGCATATCAGAACACTGAGTAAAATTATAGAAAAGTAATAGCCTCTTCTTTTATGAGAAAAAATTTTAAAAGCTGCAAAATTTTGAAAGACATTTTCATACTAAGAGCTGTCATGGAGCATGGGGTTGGAAAAAGAAAAATGGACTTCTGAGATGTGAGAATGAAATGAGGGATAATACAACTGTCTAAAAAGTCACGATGTTAAAAGGATTTGCAAAGAAAGAGAAAGGTATGATAGAAGATGTTAGTAGGAATTCTGAGGTGTCATGAGATAGAGTGGCATGCACTTTGAAGACATTGCAATGTTAGAATACTATTTTATATGTAGAAAAAAATGATCAAATTTCCTAATTTCAAACATGCCAATGCAGAACACAGGGAAATCTTGGCCAATGATAAATGATTTAAGCAGAGGATAAGCAATGTTGCTTTAGAAAAATTTACATGCTTGATTAACTATATAGATATGTAAATAAATGATTTGGTTTAAAGTTACCATAGAGCACAGTTTCACTGATTGTAGCAGAAAAAGGTATAAATTGCCTAATAGTGTACTTTGATACATTATAAAAGGAATCAATAATAAACGACACTTATCTTTAAAATTCTTTTTCCAATACCAACACCAATTCTGGTGCACTTAGACTGGTGAATGGTGGCTGATTATAAGAAAAACATCAACTGAACAGAAAGGAAGGCCAATACCACACACACAAGCTTGCAGTATCTTTGATTGAAGAGCTGGGCTTTCAATAATGGTTCACTAATGGTTTCATATTAAGATGATTTCTGCCATTATCAGACAATCTGAAATCTCAGCTCTTTCCTCCTTCATTTTAAGGTTAGAGATGCAAAATGCAAAGGGACTTAATATTTGGCCTGAGATAAGAACTTGGATTCCAGTTCTGTACCCATGCAGCTCCTAACTATTACTTTCTTATTTGTGTTTTGAAACATAGCTGTAGATACCTGACAAACTGATTGCAAAGATGAAGTGATTAAATGTGTCTACAACATTTACCATGTGCAGATATTTAAAAATCCCTGTGAGTTCCTGCACTCCCTCTAGCTGATCCTATTTCTCCTTCATTCATATTTTATTTATTCTAGTGACTTTAGGAATGGAATGTGTTTGTATTCCTCCATCAGCTCTGTTGTCTTCTTAGACCACTCTATTTGAATGCACAGATCTTGAATTGTTGATCCACAATTAACTAATTGTGTGAAAGTTGGAAAATCACTTAATCTAAAAGTCTTTCATTTCCCGTGTTTGGAAGATCTTGTGAGCAGTCGTGTGAATTTCTATTAAACCTCAAAGTTATTTCTCTCCTTCCACTTCTTCTTTTCTTGGGTGTTGTTGATGTAATAGTAACAACTGCAAAATGCAAAAGGCACTCCAGGTTCTCAAGCAGCCAATTTGTCTTGACCACTATTTGATGTTTGTTTAATTAAACAGCATGGCTTTAGGTGAACAAATCCAGTAAAAACATTTACATCTAAGATTGGTGAGGTCATAAACAAGAAAAAACAGCTGGATAAGTAAAGCTGAATAAGTAATGGGAGTACTTATGAGTCAGGCAAGAACTAATTAATCAAAATGTGTTTAAGCAAATTGAGTAAAAAATATTTTGAGACCTTGTTAGTGGCTTATGATTTCAGCATACATTTTCAATATAAATCTTTTGTTAAAAATGTGAATTGCAAATATTTTTCCTGGCTGTGATTTTTGTCTTCAGAGTAAACTTTAATGTGAGGCTTCTAATATTTAGTGAATTCCAACTCATCAGTTTTCACCCTTGTTTAAGAGTGGTTTATGGCAATCTGAGTAGTATTTGATGAGCCCAAATGTGCATAAACATCACTTTTTCTTTAAAATCCTCAGCTGCAGCACTTTTGCATATGTCTAACACTGCTGTTGGTGAGGCAGGGTACAATGCTCATGTTTAGAGCTAATTTTTACAATCAGTTTTTTTTCCTCCTGAGTTAACTTGGTAATTTTTGAAAATCAATAGACATACTACTTACGTGTTGCCTGTGATTTACTAAAAATTTTTACCAAGAATCTTTATTTAATTACTGTCCATTCACAGAAAAAACAAAGTAATTCATAGAAACCTCATTTCTCATTCTTCCTCTCTCTCCACTTGGCCTACATGGTAACAATGCTACCTATATTTAGAAAAAAATAGCCCCCAAAACAAGAAATGCTAAGAGTATTTTCAAAATGTAATACCTTTAACTGTTTGTGAGGAAGCTTACTTACAAATTGCAACTTACAAGTTGTAATTTACAAATGTTGTGATCCATGGCCTGTTTTGTTTACCTAAAATAGCTTCTGAAAGATCTTCCATCTAAACCAAGAATAGGACATTGGGTTCAGTTAATCACAGAAGCACAATTCATAACATATCATCAATTTTTAACTATTTCTCATTGAAATTCTTACTGTTCTGACATACATAAAAGTGTATGTCTGTAATTTAAAACTCCCTATGCTATGTCAGGAAGATCAATCATAAGCTTTATATTTCTTGAAAATTTCATATTTGTACTAAGGTACCCAAGAGATTCTGACATAATCTGTCTTCATTTAGTTTGTTAGCACATACACATAACAAGGAATTCTCAAGTTTTGTGTTTCATACTGAAAACAGATCCCTATGTTTTCTCATCCCATATCTTTCCAAGTGGTAGCAGGAGCATGACAAGAGGTGTCACCTGGAATCGAGGGTCTTAAAACTCATTCCCATGTGAAAGTACCATTAAAAGATTCTTTGTTATTATTAGTATTTTCTTCCAGCTTTAAACAAACGGAACATCAAATCTTTATGAACTGGTCCATCTACTGGTCACTTGGCGTATGAAATTCTTCTATGGCCAAGTTCTTCTTTATATCAAGGAGTCCAGATGGGATGCAGATCCAAGGGCTGTGAGGAGAGGAACTGAGAGCTGAGTGTTGCCTAAATAGACCAGGAGCTTCAAATCTGGACAGAGGAAGGCTGAATGTGCAATCTCTGTAGAGTCTCATCCTTGAACAAGTTATTTTTCACCAAACTACTATATTAAATATGAAACAAATTTGTGCAAGTTAATGTTTAATATCTGCTATGCTTATTCATTAAAAAATTAAACATTAAAGAAATTATTTTAGCTTCTCCCATTGCACCAGGAGTATGGTGAGGTGACCTCTCTGGGGTATTCAGTTATTGCTTCAAGTGAAAGTAGAGTTTCAAGTAAAAAAGAGTCTTTATTTGGCTAAATAGAAAGAGACTGAGTAAGGAAAGAGGGGATTGAAGGAAAAAGAAAGACAGAAGTAAAGGATGGTGGGGGAAAGGAAGCATGGGAGGAAGGAAAGATAAAGGGAGGAAGGGAGAAGGAAAAACTGAGGCTCTCAAAGGTAAAGAGAAAGTAAGTTTAGTCATGATTCACTCTAATGCATAAGACACAGCCATGTCTTTCCTAATGGACATTTGTGTACATGTTCTGGGCTAGAGCTGTAGAGGAGTGTAGTATGAGTCTACAGAACTCATTTTGCTGCAGGGGTTAGGCTTTGAAATATACTCTTGAGTTAGTAATTTTAAATAAAACTGTGCAGATGTCAAAAAACCTGAAGGCAAATAAAGATTGTGACATCTGAGCATCTAAGGGCATCTCCAGATCCAACAAACACTAGATCTAGAACTTGGCAGTCACAGTAGCATGGGGAAGTAGAGGACAGCTCAGTCTGATGGATCAAAAAGTTTACAATCGTATAACTTGGTCTTCATGTGAGACTCCTAACAGTGAGAGCAGGGACTGTCTCTGACACTGTTGCTTGCTTTGGGACCCATTCCTCCTACTGGATTGCTTCATTCAGCCTTAATAGAAGAGGAGGTGCCTAGTCCCAGTGCAATTTGATATACAATGGCTGGCTAATATCCATGGGAGGTCTGCCTGTATCCAAAGTGAAACACTGGAAAAACTAAGGTTAAACATAAAGCCTTAGACTCACAAATATAAGATAGATAGGGTATCTTTTTTAATTTTGCCAAATACAAATACAATAGCTATTATAACTATAATTCTTGCTTGATAACTGTTTGTTATATGTAATTTTACTATGTTAAAGTTAAAACCTTCCTTTTGAATAGGAAGAAAAGGAGAAATGATGGGTGATGTTGTTCTATATGCTGTGAATATATTGCTCTGATTGGATGATAAATAAAGCTGTTTGGTCAATGGTGAGGCAGAGTAAGGTTAGGCGGGACATTCCAACTAAAGGAAATGAAAGGAGAAAGGCAGAACAAAGAAGATGCTGCCAGCCGCCACCAGGAAAAGCAAGATGTAAAGATCCTGGTAAGCCACATGGCAAAGTGTAGATTTATAGAAATGGGTTAATTTAAGATATAAGTGCTAGCTAGTAAGAAGCCTGCCATGGCCATAGTTTAAAAAATAATAAAAGCCTGTGTTTATTTGGGTCCAGGAGTGGCTGCAGGACCAGCAGGTGAGAGGGATTTGTTCTGACCGAAGGCCAGGCAGGACACAGGAAACCTTTCAGCTACAATCAGCCATGGAATCCTCATGTCTATGGCCCATGAGACTCTGAATTCTCTCTCTTGCATCACTAGGAGAAGCAGACATGGAGGAGATCTATCACCAAGCTGCATGGCCACAGTCTACCCTCTCAGTTCTCCACTTTGCAAGAGATGGTTTTAGGAGAAAACCAGGAAAGGCCAGGAAGTAGGGCCTAAAACAGCAACACTGTCAGGCCCAGCCCTGCTTAGGCCAGGTTGGCCACCCTACACTGAATGACTATCACCAGATAGGTATGGATTAGAATCTCCCTGTCTGCATTTGGAAACAGGCTTATTCAGCATGAGCTGAGTGCTAGCTCTGCCCACAGCCCAGGATCCACACTGAGCATGAATGGAGGAAGTAACTGCATGAGCAACGTGGGGAGGGGCCACAGAATGGCATGACCTTCTCTGGGGCTCATCTGCCCCTGGTCTCCTAGCACAGTCAATCCCTGTTACCCAGGCTCAGTGTCCCAACAGTCTATGTTTACCTGATGACTTCAGCAGCGCAGACTCCCCTAGTACCTGTTCGGCAGCATCATAGTTCCCTCTAGCATGGAAGTATTTGTCTGAATCTTTCCAGTTGGCCTCCTTCATGTCAGAGTAGGCTCACCACATGCCCCAGGCCCTGGATGGGAAAGACAATAGGAACATGAACCTAGAAGCTCTGCCCATGCCTTAGAGAGGATGAAAGGGATGAAAAGAACTCATGGCTTGAGCTTGTGGTCAGAGAAGCCTGAGACCATGGTAGAAAAGAACACTATCTAATCCTATTTGGTCTCTCGAGGTTATCACTGAGCATCATTAGGGGGTGATCTTGTGTTTTGTTAGCATGACCAGCATAGTGCACCTGTGATCTTCAGGTTATTACACAGCAGGGAGTGTTCAATGTAAAGAAAGACAAAGTTATCACAGAACTGGATTTCACAGCTTTGGCCCTATTGGACAGTTGGGCCTCTTGTTTCCAGGGCTGATCTGAGGATTGAGTAAGGTTTTCAGCATCCTTGCCTCTTCCAAACATCTTTTGAGAGCATAATCCCCTGGTATGTCATGCAACATATGTCCAGACATTGAAAATATCCAATAAGTCACTGTCACGTTACCCTTGACCAAAATAAGTGTTCAAAAATGAATTTAGGGCTTGAGAGATAGCACAGTAGTTAAGTGGTTAATTAGTCTTCCCAAAGACCCAGGTTCAATTCCCAGCAACCTAATAGCAACTCATAATTGTAAGTCCAGTTCCAGGGCTCTGGCATCCTCACACCAATGCACATTAAAATAAAATTAAATCAATTTTAAAAGGTTTTTTAAAAGAATAAATTTACATTTCTTAAGGACTTACAAGTATGAGTAGCCATAGTAAAGGCAGAGAAGGGTACACACAGAAATCACTTCTGTACTGATTTCTAAGCAATCCATCTCAACAGTATGCATGCACATCACTGTAAACAGGCACTTCTAGTCCTCCTAAACAGACTGTGCAGTGGGGTGGATGATTGAGGAGGCACTAGAGACACAGTCCTCAGTGGTGGCTGTAGGTTCAATCACATAGGGATTTGCTGAAAGCTGCCATGACAGCCACACCCAAGATCAATTCCTGAGACTCTGGGATTAAGAGGACACAGGCTTCAGTAGCATTGAAGCCTATGGGGGATTTCACATGCACCTAACAAGTTCACATGGGAGACAACAAGCAGACACATCAACCAGGCTAGACTGGTCTCAGGCACAGCCAAGTTCAAACACAGCTCTGCCACCTACTGTGTTCAGACCACCATAGTTACTAGTCTGAGGTTTGTATTTGTATGGCACCCAAAAAAACCTAGGAAGTTACATCCTGATGCAGTGGGCAAAAGTTCCGAAATGGTTGGCTGAACCCCACAAGCCATACTTCATGCATCAGCCTTACCTCGGTAAGCCTCACTAGTAAATGAAAACCAACTGCTGACCCCCAGGGCCAGGGAGCAGAAAATGAGGCCAGTGAGAAGGTTCATCCTGCAGAAATCAAAAGAGAACCTAGGAGACACATGCAAATTTGTATCTCCCACTTAAACATCTGTAATCCAGGAAGAGTCTAGTTGTCCATTCCCACTGCAACTCACTAGAATCCCAGTGGGACACCTAGGTGACCTTAAAATGGGATCTTCCTCAAAATCACAAACCTTTCAGTTATGATCCCATCAGCCCTGAACCAAGTCTGTCTGGGAGGACAGCAAGACAGCACTGATGGAGGAAGAGAGACATCAAGAACAGATTGTCTCCCCCTACAGGAACCCACAATTCACTGAGAGGCATTTCCCACATGCCCCTGCAGCACAGCACAAACTTCACACCATATATATTTAGAACACAAAGGTTAGTTTAAAAGGAAATAACGCTCTGGGACAGAAGAGCAGAAGTGTTTGTGTAGGTCAGTCCATGGAGTCATCTCTCACCTGAGTCCTGGAGAGTAGGTGATAGTCTGTGGCTGTCAGGGAGAGGATTCTGGTGTTTATGTTGAGACTCCTCAGTGTGTTCACTGGCTCAGGTGTCAGGCTGGGTCCCTGGGGAAGTCCCACTATGCTATTTCCCATGAAATACTACAAAAGACTCACCCTGGACTCCAGGATGTTCTTTCTTCATAGGAGAGCTGACCCGGTTGTGCAACCAGAGGACTCAGGACAGCTTTGATTTTCTTTGGTTGGATGTTGGGTTAGGAAGCATTCACTGGGGGAATGGGATTCCTTAGCCTTGTAAAGTGTAGAGTGACAGGTGTCACCTATCCAGGACATAGCCTTCTTGGTTATTGACCTATGGGGGACTTTGCTGTGTAGAGTCAGATGTGTTGAATCTCTGACACCTAACAATGCTCCCATATGTGATGGGGTGGGGACAGTTTTTCCTAGTCATTGATTAGTCAATGCATATAACCAGGAGGAAAAGTAACCTACAATCGTGGTGTATGGGAAGACAGTCAGAATGGTGGAAATGCAATAAGGTGGATAGATGTCTTAGAAGTATGCACTGCTCAGAGATGAACATGGACATTCCTAGTATGTGAAAAAATATGAGAGTCTGTAATTGGACTTATTATTTTATGTGTTCTTGGTTCCCCCAGTGTGTGGGAACACATGAATCCCAAGTTCACAGCAAGCCTCACAGACAAGCCCACTTGTACCCAGTAATCTGCAGTCTGTAGCATCAACCTGGCAGCAGAGTTCAGGAGCTGTGGCCTGAGAATTTTTCTCTTCTTCAGCAGGGATCACAGCATGCAAAGATTATCAAAGACATGAACCAGGATTAGGACTTAATTCTGAGTTCAGTAAACAGCAGAAAGAATTTTAAGCCAGTGCTAGAAATTGATGAGTTAGGAAATAATCCAGGTGGCTGCAGAATATTATCCAATTGGTGGACACCATTTCCTACCCATTGAAACAGCCTGGTACTTAGTTCAATCAATGAACATTCTAGAGACTTGGGGGGGGGGGGGCGTCTTGAGCTTTTGGTGGTATGATGACTGGATAATTTGCTTATGGATGTACATGACTTCGGAATGATGCTACAGTCATTTCTTTTTCTATTTTTCCTTTTTTTAGTAAAAATGTCTGTTATTATTTATTGTTTGAAATGATCATTCAGTTAGAAAAACTTTGAAGGGATGAGTGAGGAGACAATGATGCATACGTCCCATGGAGAAGACTCTGATGTGGTTGAATAAAGTCTAAATTAGCAAGGTATGGAGATGATACATTACCAATGGTCAGAAGATGGGGACATCCAAGACAGGATGAGCTAATTGTTGAGCTCCTTTTCACTGTCAATTTCCAATGCAGAAGCTAAGCTCATGCTAGGAAACTTCCACTGCATTTGTCTTGGAAGTAGATATCCAGTAGGACAGATTAGTGGGGGAAAATGAATGACACACAGGACAGCTGTGTTTGAATATAGGAGGAATATTTTTGAATATGTCAAGATGCCTAAGAGGACATTTGAATGGGTGAGGGTACTGATTCAGAACTGCAGGGTGAGGTTTTGATAAACCAGTCCACAGAAGCAGCCAGTGTTGCTGAACCAGCACAGAGAGCTTTAGATGAAGCCCAGAACTGTGCTCTGGACAGAATACTGGGAAAGCTGCATGTAGAGCAACAACAGCTGTCAGTGATATTGGCATGGTTAGCAGGGAAAGGTGGACTAGTAGGATTCTGTTACCAGAGGGAAGGTCCTGGGAGGCTGATTGGTCACTGAATGAAGGCTGTGCACTGAAAGTCAGTCTAAGTAAGGGAGCTAATGAAATGAATATTCAGAACTCTGGACAGAGATGACAGTCTTCTCTCTTTCAGCTTGGGGGCTCCATGGGGTGGCTGCTACTCAGAAGCCAGCATGATACCCTCTGGCAAAGATCAAATAGACTGTAAGTTGATTCATGGGGTGTCTTGCTGGTTTTCTCCAACAGGGCTCAATCTATTCTTCAAGGCAGTTTGGAGAGAATGGAGGGCTCAGAGTGAAGAAAAGAGAAAGGCTGATAGATATGGCTATAACACATTCTCAAGACAACTCTTATAAAAATGTCATTTTTCCTAATTGTTCGATGTGAAACACAAGACAGTTTTCTCTGACTTGGCAGGTCTGGTTCAGCTAGACATTTCTTGCTTAGTTGGGGGAGCAGGGGCGGCGAGGGCAGTTCTGTGGCTATGGGGGGAGGCCAGGAAGGGACATCATAACAGAAGACCAAGGCTGCAGGGTGGTGTGGTCTCACAATTCATGCAGTCACCACTTTTCTACCCCAGTTATTGCCTCAGCTGGACCTGCATGTCCCAGTATGGATGCTTCCTTTAGTTCATGTCTAAACTCTCATCATAGCCAAAGTGACAAGGTATCCCCATCCATAATCATGTGTGTTCTTGCAGGTACCTCTAGCACTTCCACTAACTTACAAACTACCGCCTCTTAGGGAGGCTGCCCCCAGCTCTGCTTGTTCAGCACATTAGTAGATGGACTAACTAAGGCAATTGAGGCAAGTTTGTGGAGGGGCCTTTATATTTCCTCAGCTCAGTCCTGGATGCATGAGAGTGGTAATGTAGCACATACATTTACAGTGCAGACTTGATAAGGGTGATAGATGCCTACACAGCTACTATATTATGTGGTTTATGGCTTTTTTATATATGAATATTATATGACATTATTCTGCCCCTCCCTTTATTCCCTCTAACTTATCCCATGTTCCTCCCACTTCTTCTCAAATCCACAGCATATATATGCTCTGCTGAGGTAATTTTTTTTTTTTTTGGTTTTTCGAGACAGGGTTTCTCTGTGTAGCTTTGCGCCTTTCCTGGAACTCACTTGGTAGCCCAGGCTGGCCTCGAACTCACAGAGATCTGCCTGCCTCTGCCTCCCGAGTGCTGGGATTAAAGGCATGCACCACCACCGCCCGGCCTGCTGAGGTGATTTAATGTAGTTTATATGTGTTTGGTAGACTTCTTGGAACTCAATAACCCATCAGGGGTCTTACCCCAAAGAAGATTGCTTCTCCTTTCAGCAACCATCGGTGTGCTGTCTGTAGCTCTTCTACAAGTAAAGCCTTGTAAGATTTCTTCCATCCATTGGCATGTCAGTTGATGCTGTCATTTTTAGTCCTTGTTTAGGCAGCTATATTGCTGGGATTTCCTGTGTATAGCTTCCCTGACATATGTAGAAGACACTATCATTCTGCAGGTGTCCCTTCCTGGTTCTCTGCCCTACAGTCTTTTCATTTCCCTCTAACAAAATGTTCCCTGAGCATCAGGTCTAGGGGTTGTGTTGTAGATGTATCAGTTGGGGCTTGGCACCCCACAGTAAGGTGTTCTCTGCATTTTAACCAGTTGTGGCTTTCTGTAATGACCCCTGACTGGTGCAAAAAGAAGCTTCTTTGGTGAGGATGGGACCTATACCTATCTGTGGACATAAAGATGAGTATCATTCTTTCACAGTGTGCTACTCCTACAGATTTTTAAATTGCCACTATAAAACAATGTGCTCTCGGGGCTGGAGAAATGGCTCAGAGGTTAAGAGCACTGACTGCTCTTCTCGAGGTCCTGAGTTCAATTCCCAGCAACCACATGGTGGCTCACAACCATCTGTAGTGAGATTTGGTGCCCTCTTCTGGCCTGCAGGGATACATGCAGGCAGAGCATTGTATACACAATAAATAAATCTAAAAAAAACAAAACAAAAAAAAACCAATATGCTCTCTTAGGTCTGAAGTGACTCATGCAATCTGTGTTTGCTATGTCTGTTCACAGCACCAACAGACCACAGAGAGGGAATGACCTATGCCACCTAGGTTTTAGAGGTATTCCAAAACCACCCACTCCCCTTTTGACCCATCTCTCAAAACAGATCTCTGTCTGTAAATAATGCATGACTGTGTGGTGTCATGTGGGGAAGTCTGACCACACTGAATAAACAGTCGCTTCCTAGAAACATGGGTACCACTTGATGTTGTTTCTAGGATTCACTTCAATATAGGAACATGACTAAACACAAATGGGGCCACATTCCATTGCACTCTTCCCCTTAGATATTATCTCCTCTTCTCTTGGACATGGAGTGTCTTCCACAGGGTCAGTGTAGGGCAGAGCTGGAGTCATTCTAAGTTTGGGAACCAGAGTGGCTCTTCACCTCAAGTCCATGTAGTTTCCAAGTCCAGGCATCTGGATTTTAGGGTCTATAATAGGAACAGTCGAGGCCATGGCTTCTCCTGGGAAGAGTCTCCAGTATTTTGTAACAGGACTTTCTCTTAGAGATCAGTGTGTTGAGAGGGCATGGGGACAATGTCCAGGTTTCTGCTGCCAGATGCTGGTATTGTTGTGACCCATGGCCTTCTCCCAAACCAAATCATCCACCCTGGAGTTGCCATAAACCCTCATCTTTTCAAAGGGTGGGTGAGTTACCACAAAGGCCACTGTGTGCCCTGGGTGCCAACATTTGAGAAGCCATCTAGACTCTTTACAACTTCTCCATCAGGCTGGAGGTTGGAGGCAGAGTATTTTTCTACTTGAGTGACTGAGTCATCCTTAGGATATATGGTGTACACTATAGAAGGAATTATTTAGCTATGATTCTACTAATTAATTCACAAAGAAAGTGCCCAGTTCCTGGGAGAAAACATTAGTCATGTGTGCAGTGGAGGTCTTGAAAGTGGACCTGGCCCAGGAAGCCCTCTCAGTTCACGTCTGCATGTTGTCTGACAACTTCAGAAAGAAACTTCTCATTTCTCAACATCTCTTGCTTAGATGTATAAACATCCCTGCCAGATGTAGTAGCTCTGCACCCAAATACACTAACATGGCTTTCTCTGCCTTCCACACTCCTTCTGACCTGCTGTAAATAGTAGATTGAAGATCAGAAGGCATGAAATGATTTCATTTCATACCCCACAGGCTCCTGAGTATTAGCCCTGCATAGGCTAACAGCCCATACTCAGCACCAGACTGCTGCCCCTGTTCAGTGTGCTAAAGCCCTGCTTTCCTTACCTCTCCACCCAATCAAACTGACCATGCTTTCCTGCACGGTTACACCCACCTACCCCTGCATCACCAACTCAGAAAGCTCTATGGGATTTGCCCCTCTATCTCTGTCTACTTATTTCCCCTGAGAAGAAAAAAATCTAAAATCCACCATTCAGGACTGGTGAGATGGCTCAGTGGTTAAAAGCACTGACTGCTCTTCCAGAGGTACTGAGTTCAGTTCCCAGTAATCACATGAAGGCACGAAACCATCTATAGTGGGATCTGATGCCCTCTTCTGGAATAAAGATGTACATGCAGATAAAGCACTAATACCTAAAATAATTTTTTAAAGCCACCTTTCCATCCCCCTATGGGTTCCTCTTCCACCATAGAATGCAAATAAGTATTTTATAATTGACCTGTTATGAGTCCCTGCCAAATTCTTCATCAACCTCTTTCCCACCACAGCTTATCCTCTGCAGAGGTGACTTATAAACCAAGTTTTCAAATTCAGACCTTCCTGGGGACCATGAAGCATGCCAACCTTGGACCTTCAAGTTCTGGCCCAAGAGTCTATATTCTGAAGATCCCCACCAGGCACTTCTGATGTTGAACATCTGTTCAGTAATCTTGATAGACTAATACATCTCTCCTTACAATTTGTAGCTAAAACCCTCAACTGCTATCCAATCTTCATGGAAAAGCAGAAAAGTTCATTCCAATGTATTTGCAGCAGATGATTCCAGTGATGTTAGCTTCAGTTCTGAATCTTCCAACACCTGGAATGCCCTGATGTGAAGATACACAGGAAGCGTCTTCCAGGGGGAAGAAACTGCTAATCCAGGGGCCTCTGGAGTAACATGTGCCTAAGGTTGGGGTTGCAGAACACTCAGGATGTCAGTGTGGCTGTAGCAAGGACAAGCAGAATGACATGGGAGTGGGGAGTGATGGTGAGGGCTGCAGTTGAGGGGTCTCTGGAGCCCAGAGGAAGGCTTGGATGCTGCTCATGAGTAAAGCCTGGCTTCCTTCAGGGATCTGACACACAGCATGATCACCCGCCTCATGTCTTCACAGTTGGCTGTTAGTCCTTGGAAGGGCTGATTGAGAGAAAGGGCAGAAGCCACCTCAGAGTCTAAAGACCTTGAAGATGGTGCCTGTGAGCAGGTGGGAACAGGCAGAGGGGGAGGAGTGCTTGCTTTCTGCATAGTATTCTTCTTGAAATTGTTACATGTACCGATAAAGGACCATGTGACTTTTCACAATCCATGGCCACTGTGTGTTTTCATCAGGATAAGCATATGTATCTCGTCAAACATTTATCATGTCTTTTGACAAAAATATTCAAAATCCTTTCCTCTAGCCTTTGAGAAATATTTAGCATATTGTTGTTTCCTATGCTAATCCTGCCATGACACTATAACAGTAGAAGTTTCTTTTTATTTCGTTCTTAGCACCTGTTGAACAACCTTTCCTCAGCCTCTGATACCCGCACATCTGTTCCCCACTCAATGTTTCTATGGTAACTGCACATCTTCTCCCCACTTAACGTCTCTACACTCTGCACATGAATGAGATCTTTTGATAATTGTCTTTCTGTGTCTGGCTTGCTCTAATGCACATGTCTTAGTTCCATCTTTTCTTTTGAGATTTATTTATTTATTATTTAACTCAGGACCTCTGAATGAACAGCCAGTGCTCTGACCCTCTGAGTCATCTCTCCAGCCTTTAGTTCCGTCTTTTCATGGTGGGGCAATATTCCCCTGTGTATATATAAAATGTTTTTCTTTATCCATTCCTCAGTGAAAGGACCCTTGAGATGATCCCAGTGATATTTTTTAATGATGAACTTAGCCATTTCAAATAGATTGGGGCATTTTTTGTATTAACAGTGTCTATGCTCTTATCGATGTGGGCAATGCTATTCTTCCAGTTCTGTGGCGTTTCCACCCTTCTGAACCAGCTCTAAACTCTCACTTTATGCATACTCCTTTCCCTCCTACTTCATACACTGTCTCATCTGAGCAGTGGAAGTACTGGATATGTGACACAGATGGGGTGCTGTGCTTGATGTTAGAGCCACACAAATGATTTGTCAAAAGCCTGCATGATTACTGTGTATGCTTCATGGCTGCACTCACAAATGCAGACATGAGGAGTCATGAGTTAAGGTTAGCCTTAATTATACTGTTTGTTCTGAAGTACTTTAATACAGAAACAAGAGCTCTTATACAGAAATATAGCATGTAAAGAGAGTAACAATTTAATAAATCCTTTATGATGTAACATGAATTAAGAGAAGCACAGTAGAATCCCAAAATAATTGTTATATGATTTTTTTAGAAGAGGAGAGGGTCCGTTCCTTTTTTATTTTTATTTTATGTGTATTGGTGTCCTGTCTGCATGTATATCTGTGTGTGGAATGTCATATCCCTTGGAACTGGAGTTACAGACAGTTCCAGGGGAGCTGGCACTGGCAGACAGTTGTGAGCTGCCATGTGGGTACTAAGAATTGAACCTGGGTCTTTTTGAAGAGCAGCCAGTGTTCTTAACCTCTGAGCTATCTCTCCAGACTCAAAAGGATCCATTTGTAAAAGTTGCAGCCTGAATAAAGTTCAGTTGCTAGTAATGGCAAGGTGTGGGGAAGGGTGGAGACTCTGAGCTGAGGCACATGGGGCAGAGAGTTAGATTCAAAGAGAAAAAGGAAGTCAGATATTTAAAAAGAAGTAAGCATTTATTTGGGTAGGATTTTTCGATCTCCAGATATCTCCGGATGTCCAAGAAAACCTTTAAGAATTCAGATAGTGGGAAGGTATTCCTTCCTTCATATCTGATAATAGGGTTCTTACACTTGGCCAAGGTTTTAACTAAGAACTTCATAGAAAATAGTTCATTTAGAAAGAAAAAGATAGAGAAAAAGACAGGGGGTTTTGGGTTTTTTGTTTGTTTGTTTGTTTGTTTGTTTGTTGTTGTTTAATACAGCAATAGGAGAGCTGGGAGTTGCCATAGTTTTAAAACTGGCTCTGGCCGGCCTGTGAGACTTGCATTGTTACTTAAATGAAGACTGCTGGAGCCAAGCTCCTAGCTAGCTTCAGAGCAGTTTCAAAGTTTACAGCTCAAGTTAATCTTTTATTTTTACAGCGAGTTTTGGAAGGAAAAAAAAATTGTTTGAAACATGGATTCTCATCTCAGAGAAAATAGTAAACCTCATTGACTCTAGTATACGTTCTCAGGAGGTCTTGTGGTGTAATCTCTATGTAAGACTACAAAAAAGTAATAATGGCGGATTTCTCCCTAGAAGGGAGGGGTTACAATTCAATCGTTTATCACAGTCTGCCAGTGAAGTCATTTCATAGGGTCAGCGACTTTTCCTTATCTAAGCCTGTAAACTGACTGGAGCTGACTGAAATGCCTTTTTTTTTTGCATGTGTCCTATAATTTTTATTAAAAGCTGTTTTTGTTTGGACTTGTTTTGGCCCATGGTGTAAGAAAGATTCTTGATAGGGAAAGGGTACTCAAATACTCACCCTCAAGAGGCACGGGGGTCCCTCCAGTCTGCAGCACCTTTGGTGAGATCCGTTGGTAGCTGGAGCTTCAGGGCTCACCTTAACAACTCCCCAGGGAAACTACCTCATCTCTGTACAGCCTCCGCCAAGTGACACCTCTCGTCCTGGATGTGCTTGGTTGATTACCCTTCTGGGATCTGGACACCCATGAACCAGGTTTTGTATAACATTAAAGGTCCAGCCTTAGTATTATTCTATCCCAGGGGCCCAGAAGGGACACTGCCAGCAGTGTGGGAATGAATCTAGATACACGGAGCTCTTTAGTCCATTCAATTTTTTTCTATCCAGCTTTCTCTAGTCCATTTATTTTATTCTTCTAAGCCAATTCTATCTATGCACTTTTCTTTAGTCTATTCATTTTATTCTTCTATGCCAATTCTATCTATGCAGTTTCACTCACCGCTCACAAGGTACGAAGATACCCAGGTCTGTATCACCCGTGGTGAGATCCAAAACATAGCTTAAACCCTGGTCCTATGAGTATCCTGTTCAGGTGCCAGATATGGATATGTCCAGGGAAGACGCTACATCCGGTGTGGGATATCTCAGGGAAAAAAATCGACGGACACTATGCTCTTATGTCTGTTAACTTTATTTCATTAAGACAAAATTTTATCTTTACAGCTACAGCTCCATCAGGCATTCAGGGCAGGAATAAATCTAGATACACCGAGTTCTTTGTCTGTCTACTATATTTCTCTGGGATAAAATCCTGTCTATATAGCTTCAGTTCCGTCCTGACTCTCAGTTCCTCTTTGTCCCCTCTTTTACTGCCCTCTTAGAGTCCTGCTAACAACTAAGCTCTTATGCTTCCGGCCTCATCTTCGTCCTCTGTTTCTTCACCCTCCATCTCTACTTGCTCTCTACTCCTGGCTCTGATGAACTCTACAAAAGTTCTGCCTTACCATCTACAAAACCTGTGTTCTTCCCTTCTCCCTGGTCATGCCATTCTGTCTGCCTCTACAGAAAACACCTGTTCCCTCTTCCCCTGGCCACTTGGTTTTCTGACTCCTCGAGAATGTTGCTCCACCCTACCTTCCATCTTGATATGTAAAAACCTCTTTTGTTCTCAGTCAATTGCTCTGGAGAGCCACTAGGTCTCCAGGCAAGGGGATGGTCTGAGCTTCATTTGTACAAGAAACAAAGCTATGTGTCTCCAGCCAGCTTGTCTCCTAGGCTCACCAGGGGAGTTAGTTACCTAGAAGTTCAGCAGGTATGGGGAGCTGAACTGTTTGCCAAATGGTCTAGGAATATTTGGGCATGCAAGAATTTCATAGCAGGGGCTGGAGAAATGGCTCAGTGGTTAAGAGCTCTGGTTGTTCTTCCAGAGGACCTGAGTTCAATTCCCAGCAACCACATGGTGGCTCACAACCATCTGTAATGAGATCTGGCGCCCTCTTCTGGCCTGCAGGCATACATGTAGGCAGAACACTGTATGCATAATAAATAAATAAATAAATCTTAAAAAAAGAATTTCATAGCAGAAGACAGCTGAAATATTAAAAGCTGGATAACACCAAATATTCATAATAAATGGCTTGCCTTTTGACAGACCCTTGGTCGGTCAACGTATAGCTTTAATACACAGCTGAATCTCTATCATATATTCTTGTGGCTTGCCACAAGAAGGGGCATGCAGAAGTGAGAGGCAGGAAAGGAAGAAAAGTCATACCCATGACAATACATAAGATGGTTCTGTGTCCTTTGGGCCTAACAGGTGTTTTAGCTGACACCACATATGTGTGTGTGATGTGTAAGTGCTGTGTGTGGTATATGGGTGTGTGTGTGTATGTGTGTGGTGTGTGTGTGTGTGTGTGTGTGTGTGTGTGTGTGTGTGTGTGTGTATGTGTGTGTGGTATGTGGTGTATGGTGTGTGTGTGTGTGTGTGTGTGTGTGTGTGTGTGTGTGTGTGTGTGTATGGTGTGTGTGTGTGTGTGTGTGTGAGTGTGTGTGCATGGTGGATTTTTCATATGCCAACACCCCCACCCCACTCCATCCCTAGAGCTTTCTCTGCAGCTCCCTGACACAATGTGTGATCTGTGCCAGCTCAGTTCTTGCCTCCTCTTTGGCCCTGTGCTGCTCTAATCCATACACACCAGAGGGCCTTGCCATGGGCTTTATCAGGTTCCTTCTGAGGATCAGTTGGAATGATAAATGGAGTACATCTATTAGAGGAATGATTAACTGAACTAATTATATGGATGCAAGTGTGAGTGTGTGTGTGTGTGTGTTCTCTGTTGTTTTATTTCCAAGGTGCTAGAGATTGAACCTAGGTAGGCAAGGACTCAACTGCTGAGATACACTGCCAGCCTATGAAAGTGGTTTATAAAATGCCAACTTCAATACAATTGCTAGTTATAGCAAATCTTTAAGAAGGTTGGGTCTATCTTTAAACTAGCTATGTGACTTGGATGTGTGATTTAAGCTGTCTGTGCCCCAAGCTGCCAGGGAGGTGGTAATTAAAATTTAAGAATCCAATGGAATAAAAAAAATAAAGAGTTGAGTACAGTGGTCACCTGGTGTCCCATGGTCACCTCGACAGGAAGAGGAGCTGTCAATCAAGGCTTTCATCAATTACCTAGTGTCAGAGCAGGAGGTGAGATACACTCATTATAAACGCTGACATGGACAAACTGATTTTCAAGAAGGCCTGGACAGAGTGCTATGGGGACATAGGATTTAGGTTGTGGATCTGCTGTGCTGCAGGTCAGATTCCCTCCTAATCTAGAGCAGGGAGTGAGGAAAGAGCAAGGAGAAACAGCTTTGAAATATTTTTTGGGCAGGGGAAGATTTTTTATCAACTGAAAGGAAAGGACAAGTAGTACCAGTGTTTGGTGAGTCAGTTCAGGAACAAGCAGGAGTTTCACCAACTACCTGAGATGTCCTTTTCCCAAATGCCTAGTGAGATCACTGGTAGAGGATTAAGTGCCTGGAAGGAGGCGCAGGATGTCTGGGACCAGCTGGTCCCCACAGAAAGGACAGGCAACCACCTGTGAGTGAATCACAGGAAGGGGGCCATGGCTAAGCCAGCTGACCTTGGAACCAGGCAGAGTGAAGGCCCCACAGTTCTCAGCTCCAGAGAAAGCTGAAGAGGTGGAGGTCTAGAATCCACCCTGTTTTGGGCTGGTACCTGAAGACAAATGGAGGTCCCCAGTTATAAGTGATGTCCCTTCCTGGCTGAACCTTAGGCTGGCCTTTCTTTGGCAAGGGCCTGCTATTGGGATAGTTGGTGTGTTTTTGAGCTAGAAAATCCAAGGGCAGAAACTTCAAGCAAGGAGAGAAGAAAGTGAAGAACTGAGTCAGCCAGGTGGTGTGAGCTTGAGGGGGTTGACATGGGAGAATGACCTGAGTCTGGAAGTGAAAGTCTGTCTGGGCAACATATCAGGCCACTCTCTTTAAAAAAAAGAAAAAATGGGCTGGGCGGTGGTGGCGCACGCCTTTAATCCCAGCACTCGGAAGGCAGAGGCAGGCAGATCTCTGTGAGTTCGAGGCCAGCCTGATCTACAAAGTGAGTTCCAGGAAAGGCGCAAAGCTACAGAGAAACCCTGTCTCGAAAAACCAAAAAAAAAAAAAAAAAAAAAAGCCGGGCGGTGGTGGCGCAGCCGGGCGGTGGTGGCGCAGCCGGGCGGTGGTGGCACACACCTTTAATCCCAGCACTCGGGAGGCAGAGCCAGGCGGATCTCTGTGAGTTCGAGGCCAGCCTGGGCTACCAAGTGAGTTCCAGGAAAGGCGCAAAGCTACACAGAGAAACCCTGTCTCGAAAAACCAAAAAAAAAAAAAAAAAAAAATGGAACTTGGAATGTTGACTCTTATGCATAATCCCAGCAATTGAAAAACTCAAAGCTAACCTGAACTACATACCGTTCTTTAAAAAGAGAGAGAGAGAGAGAGAGAGAGAGAGAGAGAGAGAGAGAGAGAGAGAGAGAGAAGCAGAGGACTTCATAGCAGCCAGTGTTCTGATTGCTCATGAGATAATGGCCAGCTCCCCGGCCATAGACCAAGCCACAGTCTCTGCCCTCTGGAGGATGGGGGTGAACCTGACACCCCACAACAAAGAGACAGTGTGCCACAGTGATGTGCTCTTCCTGGCTGTGAAGCCACATATCATCCGTTCATCCTGATGAAGTTGGTGCTGACATTGAGGTCAGGCCCATCATGGTGCTCTCTGTGGCAGATGCCATCATCAACTCCACTGAAAAGAAGCTAACAGCTCCCAAAATCATCCACTGTGTGGCTGACACCCCAGTTGCTGTGCAGGAGGGGGTTACTGTGCATGCCACATGCACTCATGCTCAGGTGGAGGATGGCCAGCTCAGAGAGTGGCTCATGGGCAGTGTGGACTTCTGGACAGAAGTGGAGGGATATTTGACCAATGCTGTCACAGGGCTCAGTGGCAGCGGCCCTGCCTATGTTTTCAAGCCCTGGATGCTCTGGCGGATGATTGGTGTGAAAATGGAGTTGTCAAGGGGCCTGACAGTCTGCCTTGGGGCCCAGGCCCTCCTGGAGGCAGCCAAGATGCTACTAGACTCAGAACAGCATCCTTTGCAGCTTAAGGATAGTGTCTGCTCTCCTGGTGGGGCCACCATCCATGCCTTGTGTGTGCTGCAAAGTGGAGGCTTTTTGCTCCCTGCTTATCAATTCTGTGGAGGCCTCCTGCATCTGCACACAGGAGCTGCAGACCATGACTGGTCAGAAAACCCTCTCCTCTGCTGCCTTCAAAAAGATTCTACTGGACAATGTGAAACTGGACTCCTCTGCTGGGGCCTCTCTGTCTTCTTCTGCCTATGTTAAGGCCTGCAGCCTGGCCTCAGCAGGCAAGAATTTATATATATATATATATATATATATATATATATATATATATATACTATGAATACAAACTAGCTTACACCTCAGCAAAGGAGTGGGTAAGAGATTCAAGAACTCCTGGGACTAGGCCACCGAAGCAAGGAAGGGAACAACAGGAGACCAGAATTGGAGGAGGCAGCTAATGACAGAGGACACAGTTGCCCAGACAGAAAAGGACTACCTGAGCCAGCATGACCCAGGGAAGACTATGGTTGGGTAAAGGAACAACATGGAATATCTGAGCCCCAGTTTCCAAGATTGGAGACTCTTCAGGGATTGTGTAAAGGGAGCAGTCCCAGGCTATACCTGGAACCTGGAGCTGGTCACTGCTGGAGTCAGTCCATCATAGGTCTTTTTGCTTTTTGATAATTTCTTACAGGTTGTAGGGAGGGAGGTGCCAAAGATATCTATCCCAGAGACATATTGCAGAATATGTTGTCTTCTCACCAGAATTAATTTTACAAAATAAGAGTGACTTGCCTTTTTGGGGGGGTAACATTATCTATAGAAACATCTAGATCTGAGGCTTTCTTTGTGAAGCATCAATCTCTTAAAATAATTACAGGATGGCTTTGATTTCATCTTCAGTCTTTGTAAGTTATATTTTGCTAAGCAAGAATTTATTGATTTTTTTATAGGAAGGACATGGGGTTGGAAGGAAAGGCCTCATGCATGCCAGGCAATCACTCTGTTATTAGGCTATATCCTCAGCCCAGAATGTGTTGGTTTTTATCTAGTTTTTAACTTCATAACCAAAACAGTACACAGCACTTTCTTGCTATCTGCCTGTGTTTGAGGGGATACATAATACATGTTTTGGTCCATGTATGGACATATAAAGTTATACTCCAATTCCTATCTTTTCATATCTTTCTTTAAAAAACAAAAACAGTGGTGTTTTTTGGTCATTCCCATGGCCCACAATCCTCAATATGACTACCCTGTGCTCTTTCAAATGACAGTGACAAGTTACATTTCACAAGTATTTATTCAACATTTTGGGGTGCTTAGGGATCCAGAGTTTAGGAACTAATTCAATTCAGTAATTGCCTCTTTCCTTGGGGTCTGCATGGCTGGGAACAACATGAAGAGAAAACTCAGTATTTACTAGGCAGGCCAGCAGGTCGGAAGTGGTTGGGGTCTCTACCACTCCGACCCCATTCATTGGCAAACTGGTCAGCTCTTGAGTCCTCTGCTCCACGTCCTGTGAACCTCTGAATACCCTCTCTGGCATCACTGCAATCAAGATAGACAAGAAGAAGACCTGTAACCAAAATGATGGCAATGGCCCCACCCTCTGGACTCCCTTCTTCAAGAGATGACTGTAAAAGGAGTCCAGGAACACCAGGGAAGGAGAGGATGGTACTGATCCCACCTGAATAAACACCTGCTCAGCCCAGGAAGTCACCCTCATGCTGAATGAGCAGCACCAGGGGAGAGAGGGTGGGGTATCAACCATCATTGCCAACCACTCCCAGTACTATGTACAGAAAAGAGGACGGTTAATGGGCAGTGTGCACAGGATACAGAGGAGAGACCTCCTGACTGTCCAGAGCAGTCAAGCTCTGCTCACTGAGACCTCTGTTACCTGATCACTTTAGCAGCCCAGGCTCCTCCTGGTCCCCTTTGGGCAGCATCATAGTTCCCTCTAGCATGGAAGTATTTGTCTGAGTTTTTCCAATTGGCCTCCTTCATGTCAGAGTAAGCGCGCCACATGTCTCTAGTCCCTGGAGAGTTAGGAGAATGATGAGGAAGGTTGCATTTAGGCAGAAGAGAGGGTTAAAACTTCCGTCCAACTCATCCCAATGACTTCAGCCTTTCACAAACCACAGAAATGTCGCTGGCTTCAAAAGAATAGTTCTTACTTCCCCATGCCTTGCAAGGAGAAGTGCTTTGGGACGAATTTTATTCTAGGGGATTCCTGTCTTAACTCTGTTGCTGTTGGTCTTTGGCTGCTCCAAAAGCATATAGAGGAGAGAAGCTCTCTAGGGGATGTTCATCATGTGATGATGAAGCTCTCTCTGAAATGGCCCAGGGAAACGTTTGTCTATGGTGTGAGACGTGAGGCCTCTTCCCTTCCTCCGCCCCCTCTCTTCTTCTTCCATTTCGTTCCTTTCTCTTATGTTCTCTTCCTTTAGAGACAGCATGCATCTCTATATAACCCTGGCCAGCCTGAAACTCACAATCCTTCTGCCTCAGCCTCCCAAGTGCTACAATCACCACTGCAGCCACAGCTCTCTCCTAGCACAGGCCATGGGAGAAACTGCTCTCCGGGCAGAGTGAGTGCAGTTCTGCTCTGACCCCACGGAATGTCCAGGATCTATTGTAACCTGAGCTGTTCTCAGCTCTCCATCAGCGGAGACAATAGTGAGTTCTCTGATACAGACAGAAACAAGCTGGATGATCAGAGACTCTAGGTGGCAAAGGGCACACTAGGTTTGAAACATCTACATCCTCCCCAAGAACAGGGAAGAGTACTAGCCACCTTGGTGGTTACGCAGAAAACCTGAGAAAATGAACGTGGGATGTTCATGGAAGATGCTCAATTTATCATCTCATTTCTCTGCTTCTCAGGAAGGTACCACAAACAGCAAAAGGTGTAAAGTAAGGGCAGCTGTGGTGAACTGTGCACTGAAGGACAGATCCAGCTAACATTAAATGGGAAATGTCTTCAAAAGTGACAAGTTAGGAGAAAAGGGAAAGCCCAATATCTAGGTTCATTTAATTTTTATTATGCTGTGGCTGGCAGGATGTACTTCCCTTGGTGACAGTTTCTTGTCCATGTCTCAGCCCCAGAAGACCTATATTCCAGGTAAGAAAGTCACTGTCTTCTGTGGGTGGCAGAGGATCTGGAGCGTCCTTCACAGGCAGCTGCCTTCCCCAACCCATGACCTGCTGCTTCTCAGGTCAACAGTGAGTGTGTGCTCATGAAGTCCTCTCTGTCCGGGGAGCTGTGTTGTGGATTTTGAGGAGCGGGTCAACCTGGGCTAACCTGTGTTCTTCCAGGGGTTTTTTGTTGTTGTTAGATAGCTTATTGTGCTTTGTTTCCTTAAAAGATTAATTTAAAAACTAATTCATTTCCACACATATTGGACAATGCGTTTTCATTGTGTGAAAAGTTCAGTTATCCTTGGCTGCTGTCACTGTGGACTGGGGACTGCAGTGGTTCTCCTGTGCCTGGCCTAGAACACTACCCTTGGAATGCACTTCATTTCACAGTCACCAGACATAGACGTGAACTGCCACAAGGCGGCAGCAGATCCCCTCTTCTGTTGGCGAATCTGCAACTTTCAAATACAGATTGTTCCTGCACTCCTGTGGGAAAGCTTCTGTACAAACATTACATGATCTCAGGCTTGGGATCCTCACAGAAAAAGGTAAACACTGACCAGAAGAGTTCAGAACTACATGGGAAGAGCAACGCAGCTTGTCTATCCATGGAGACTTCACAAGCACGTTATCCCTTAATTATGTGGTCCCTGCTCTGGTAACTACTTGGAACTCACAAATACAACCTCTGGTCCCCATCCTTTGCTCTTACCTTGACCAGCCTCTTTAATGAACTCAAACCAGCTTTGGCTGTCAACTCCCAGGACCAAGAAGCAACAAATGATAGCAATGGATGGCTTCATCCTGCTGTAGGGCCGGGAAAACACAAGGATGAATATACCATTTCTTGGGGCGGCGGATGCTTCTGTAATGTTGAGCTGTCCTTTTATGCCAGTAACCAATCCCTCTGGATTTTATACATAAAACCACACACGTGTAGAGGTGGATGATATAAGTGGATTCCAGACAGCCATCTAGCTCCCCATTTCCACATGTTTCATTAGACTCCCACTGACTGAGAATTTGCAAATGGACCATTAGCATAAAGCACATTGCATTCCAATCTTGCCAGCCAAAACCCAACCGTATAGGAAGTTTCCAGAGAGGCGTGTAGGGGCTTTATAACCATCATAGACCTCTGCAGTCTATCTGTAGAGGGCTGACTCCACCCTCCCCTGAATTCACACAGAAGCATACAACAAATCTCCATGATAAAAGTACTGCCTCCAGTGAATTCTAATCCATCCAGTAGATTCAGGAAAGAGACAGAGCAGGAAAACACAACAAGTGAATGCTAGCAGGGAAAAGAATCTGCAAAGAGCAAATGTCAGAAAGTTCTGACAACTCACCCTAGGCGGTCAGTTCCTGCTGAGACTCCTGGTGAGTGGCTTGTGTCACTTGTTGAGGAGATGTGGCTGGGGTTATCTATATATACTGTCACTCAGTTAGTGGAGCAAAATCCCCTTTTTCATCTTGCATAATCCCACTTGGCCATAGTTTATCTTTCACAACATAAAGATTTCTCTTCACACAGGTCTGATTTTTCCCAGATTGCACAATCTGGCCATTTTCAGGAATGTGGCAAGTTAGGATTTTCAGTCTTCCCCGTCCTGACTGGGAATAATCACAATGAGTACTTTCCATCCAATCATGTAGTGCTAATTTCTAAGGGAGGGACATTCATATTGGAAAAAGAAATCCGAATACGTAATGAATCACGGAGGTGCCCAGCAACTCCAAAGGCTGAGCTAAAGTCCTTTCAAAGCATAGTTCAGAATTAAGCTGGGCCTAGGAAACAGGAAAGAAGGCAGAAACTGACTTTTAGCATCGACATGGGTAAACTCAATACTGGAAAAGACTTCTCCTGACTCAAGTGTATTTACTCATGAGCAGTTGGTATGGAAGATAAGGGAACAGATTAAATTCAGATACTGTGATAAACTAGGAGAGCAATAGTACAGAAATTTGCTTGAAAGTCGTGAAGAAATAACACACCATAAGCAAGCATGAGGAAGGCCCACTGGCTGTGAAATTGTGCTAACAGTGGGTTCAGGCAGAAAGCTGCAGAGCACAGCAGAGGAATGCTGGGAGGTAGTACCAGGAAACAGCTTTTGGAGCTAGAAAAGCAACACTAGGTTTTGCTACATTCATTTATCTTGTAAAGAAAATCCATTCACGCAATGAGGGTACAACAATTCATTTTGTATCCCCACCCCTTTATTCAACAGAAAAAATTAAATACGCTGACTTCTCTAGAGAAGGAAGGGATATAGATAGCTACAAGATGGTGGATACGATAAGGGCATCACATTTGTTCCTCTGTTCTAAGGGACCCGGGGCTGGAAGCCTGAGGACAGCAGTAAGGCCAAAAGACCCACCCAGAAAGAAATAGCTTGGGGTTTGTTTTATTTTTGTTTGTTTGTTTGTTTTGCCTGAAATTGTTTGTTACTAGAAGAGGAATGTTAATATTTCAGTGGAGAAACAAGTTGATGTAGACAAACCGTGTAAGCTGGAAGATGGTGACTAATAGCCAGGAAGAAGGAGTAACAGCCGAAGAGAATGGATGTGAAGAGCTTTTTGTTGGACTACAAACCAGAGGGCGGTATGGTGGTGGAGGATGTGGGCAAAAGTGGTGCAGGATGAAGCAGGTCAGGCCAGGGTGGGCACCATGTTTGAGAATCGTCCTAGATTAGAGCTGCTTGGGAATGAAGCCTCTTTCTAGGTTTGTCCTTTGTTTTAGTTGTTTGGGGCCCTATGGCATGAGAGCTGTAATGAGAAAAACTGCCAAATGATGTCTCTTTAGTCTCTTGGTCCTTAGCCAAGGCACTGCCAAGCCACATTTGGCTACTCCTCACACGACTTCCATCCCTTGGGAAAGGGATTCTTTAGTGCCTGGGGTCCGGCTGGCTTGGCTCACATTGTTCTAACAGTAGGCAGTGGGTAGCAGCTACAACCTCCCACATGCCCTGGTTGTGGACCTGCTTGGGGAGGTGCTTCACAGAAGACTGCACATAAAAGCAGCCCCTCTTCTGTCCTGACTTCCTTGGACAGACATTTGTTGCCAGTGGTTATGTACTGACCTCCTCAGCCATTCTAGACTCAAAATTCACTTCCCACATGTCCACTCTTTCAATCCACCCTTCTCCTCCTCATTTACTTTGGTTTTGCTTTATGTGTATTTTGCCTGGATGTATGTACATGAACCACATGCATGCCTGGTGCCTGTGAAGGTCAGAAGAGCATGACAGTTCCCCTGGAACTGGTGTTAGAGATGGTTGTGAGCCAACATGTGAGATCTGGGAATTGAACCAGATTCAATTAACCGCTGAACCATCTCTCCAGTCCCTGCCCTCTTCTTTGATAGAAACATTAGAAGACAAGTGAGTTCTTTCCTAGACATTAAGAAGAGCTCTTTACATGAACTTTTTCTTTATTAATAATTTAACTAATTCTTTGAGGATTTTATCCAGTGTATTTTGATTGTATTCACTCCTCATCTCCAACTCCATTCTCACCTCCCTACCTGCCCAACTTTAAGCTTTCTTCTTTTTTTCCCTTCATCAAGTCCAGTTTGAATGAGCCAACTGGTCTTGGCGATGGGGTCTGGCCTAGAGGTTGGTCAACAAGGGTCATACCATTAAAGAAAGTTGACTCTTCCTCTCCTACCAGCAATCCAATGCCAATAACTTCTCAGCTAGGGGTGGGATTTTGTGTCCTCCTCGCCCCCTCCATGCTGAGATTTTGTGTGCTTTGAGCTTGCACAGGTCTTGTTCATGCTGTCACAATCCCTGTGAGTTCACCTGTGTCTGGAAAACACTCTGTCCTTAAAGTCATCCACCACCCCTA
This sequence comes from Peromyscus californicus insignis, assembly GCF_007827085.1. Taxonomy (NCBI): domain Eukaryota; kingdom Metazoa; phylum Chordata; class Mammalia; order Rodentia; family Cricetidae; genus Peromyscus; species Peromyscus californicus. The sequence goes on along the minus strand of NW_026294550.1, from coordinate 65,639 downwards.
CCTCTTACATTCTTTCTGCCCCTATTCCAAGAAGAGGCCTGAGCCTGGGGGATGGGGTGTGATAGGTGTATCCAGGGACGTTTTTCTTTATTGTTCATTTTATTATCACACAAAGTTGCCCCTTGTTCATTCCTAATGTGTCTCCATGGAACGGGATCTCACGAGAAGACCACTGTCTGTTTTGTCTCGCTATCATCCAGACATTTCTCTTGGTTCCTTAAGCAGGTGGTGAGTAAATATAAAAATGCACTCATCAGTGCATTCTGCAAGCTTATTTACTTAAACTGGAAGAGGATTTTAGAGGACTCTAAATGTTTGAGAGAAGCATGCCATTTTGGATGGTTCTGAGTCTAGCCCACATTGAATAAACACAGATTGATCCACAGTTCATTGCATCTCTCCAGCACATGCAGGAACAACCCACATCAGACCCAACACTAACTTATAAATGGGCCCAACCTGCATTTCTCATAGATTACTCCATAGCACTGGATTATTGCCTGCAAGTTTGCAAGGACTCCACCAACAAGGAACTTGGGTCTAAATACATGTTCTCGGAGTGTGAGTCTAGATTTTCTTTCACGTAACTAGAAATTTCAAAATGTAAACCTGAAAAAGTCATAAATTGCACAATGCCTTCTTTGGCAGCTGAGTTTGAAATTTTTCTGATGAACCCCTTTCTCCTGTTGCCTGCACCTGAGAGAATGAAGAGGCTCTGATTGTTCCACACCCCGGAGAATTTGTGTAAGAAGCTGAGCCCGACCTCAGAGCCCCCAAAGTCTGGGAGGAGGCAGAGTGCAGGCTCTCAGTCCCAACCTCTCCTTCGCCTCTCACTCCTGCTTTTGTGCATGTGGAAAGAACTCAGGGAGTGGACAGGACAGCTAACCCACACTGCTTGAGGGGGGCCTTAGAGCTGACCGAGACTGCAGGGACTTGGACTAGAGTTGCTCTTCTGTGAGGAAAAAAAGTAGTTGCAGAGTTAGATGTCTTCATGTGGGTTCAGGTGCCCAGAAGAAAAGGACAAGTCTCCTGAGTCTCAGCAGGTTGCACAGCAGGTGATACAGCCTGCCAGCTGACCCCACACCCTGCCTGGCAGACAGGAGTGTGGTGAGGGGGTCCTGGGGGAAACCCCTGAACACCCTGGTGCTTGCTCCTCATCTTGGTACTTTGGAAGGATGGAACAGTCCATATCATCAGAGTTTGAAGGGTACTGGCAGTGTGCCAGACAAATAGGGTGATGTTCTATTCATCTCTGCCACTTGGTCACTTGGGTTGGAAACATTGGGTAGGTGAAGGTAGGCAAACCCTTCCTCAGGGAGCAGTGGGTGCAGCTGCTCCTCTTTCTGGTAATAACCTCCACTGCTGAGGGGGCTCATGAGGAGGTGAAATTCCTCTCAGGAGCAGCCATGCACACCATTTCTGCAGAGACCCCCAGGTCAACAGAGAATGTTAGCGTGATTAGGAGTGCTTCAGACTCTGCCGAGGCCCTGGTGGTACTCCCTCCCTACAGCATTCCCCTCCCCCAGTCCTGAGGCTGGGAGCCATGGTGAAAAGACACCTCCAAGTCACTTGCATGGGAGGACCCTCTGGTCCTCACTCCTCCAAGTGTCCAAACAGCCAACTAGCCTGTAATGTGGGAGGGTCACATTAAAGCAGACCTGCCACTGCAGTTGAAACAGGACTGCAGGGACTTCCAATGGCCAACAGTGACCCAGTGCTAAGGACAGAGAAGGGAATTTTACCTTCACAGTCAAACCAGGGTTGGGAAAACAAAGGCAGTTTGTGGTGAAGCCTCCTAAACCAGCACTCTAAACTGGCTGTGTTTAGGCAGCATGTGTCATTTTTCGGACTATGTTCCTTTGCACTTGGGACATCTGTACCACATCCTCTTCCCCCAGGGCTCACAGACCACTGCAGAAGAGGAGAGAGAAGAACTGCAAGAGGCAGACATGGCGGATGACTACAGGGAAGTTGTTTTCCAGACACAGCCCCTGCTCACACGTGTGGACTCACAGCACAGCAATCGTGACAGTGCACAGCATCTGCACAAGCTCAGGCCAGACCGCATCCCAGCATGGAGAAGGGAGATGGGCACAAAGTCCCGCCCCTAGCCAAGGAACCATTGGCAGTTGATAGCTGCTGGGAGAGGGAGAGTGGCTTTTCTTTAAGGGTTCAGGTCTAGCAAGTTAGCCATGCTGCGATGAAAGGCCACACACCCAAGGGTATATGAGCAGAAAAATTAGATTGGTAGATTAAAAAAATCTAAGAGACCACAAAGGTGGGTGGGTAGAGAAGGCAGGGTAGACCTGGGAGGAGTGGGGGAGAGAATTATCATGTCTGCTATTGCTGTAATAAACGCCGTGACTGGGGTGGCTGGAATGAAAATGGTCCCATAGGCTCAAACATTTGAATGCTTGGTCCACAGTTGCTAGAACTGTTTGGGGAGTGTTAGGAGATGTGGCTTCGTTGGAAGAGGTGTGTCACTAGGGTTGGGCTTTGAGATTTCAAAAGCCCACACACCACCAGTTAGTGCTCTCTCTCTCTCTCTCCTTCTCCCTCCCTCACTCTCAATCTCCATCTTGACCTTTCTCTCTCTGCCTCGTGGTTGTTACCTTAACATGTAAGCTCTCGGCTACTGCTCCAGCACCATGCCTGTCAGCCTGCTGCCATGCTCCCTGCCATGGTGGACTCACCCTCTGAACTGTAAACCAGCTCCCAATTAAATGCTTTCTTCTATAAGTTGTCTTGATCACGATGTTTTGTCACAACAATAGAAAAGTTACTAAGGCAATGACCAAAAGTAACTTGTGGTGGAAAGAGTTTACATGGCTTGTGGGTCACATACAGTCCATCATCAGGGGAAACCAAGGCAGGAACTCAAGGCAGTAACCTGGAATCAGAGGCCATGGAGGGATGCTGCTTACCCTCTTATTCTCCATGGCTTGCTCAGCCTCATTTTCTTTTGTTTGTTTGGTTGTTTTGTCTTTTGTTTTTGTTTTTTGAGACAGGGTTTCTCTGTGTAGACCTGGCTATCCTGGAACTCACTCTGTAGACCACATTGGCCTTGAACTCAGAGATTTGCCTGCCTCTGCCTCCAGAGTGCTGGGATTAAGTGTATGCAGCACCACTGCCCTGCCCAGCCCCATTTTCTTATACAACCTAGTACCAACTACCAAAGGGCAGCACTGTCCCAGTGGCCTAGGACCTCCCACATCAATCATTAATCAAGAAAATACCCAACAAGGCAGGGCGAGATGACTCATACCTTTAGTTCCAGCATTCCAGAGAATATTTGTGAGTTTGGGGACAACCTAGTCTACATAGCCAGTCCCATGCCAACCAGGGCTACATAGTGAGAACCTGCTTGAAAGAGAAAAGGTGTGTGTGTGTGTGTGTGTGTGTGTGTGTGTGTGTGTGAGAGAGAGAGAGAGAGAGAGAGGGAGAGAGAGAGAGAGAGAGAGAGAGAGAGACAGAGATTTCTCGATCCAGGCTCCTCTTCCCTGGTACCTCTAGCTTGTGTCTAGTTGACAAAAGGCTAACCAGGAAGAGGGTGAAAGTGATAAAGTACTTTATTGGAAATTCTCAAAGAAATAATAAAAAGGGAGGGAAAAAGAGAACTAAGTTCCAGTCTGCTCATCTAACTTTGCCAGGCATGCGTTTACACACACACATGCACACACACACACAGACACACACACGCACGCACGCACGCATGCACACACACACACACACACACACCCCTTGCTCTCCCAGTGCCTGTAGCATCTAGGACTTTTTCAAACATGGACTTTGAGATCGGGGAGAGGGGATTTGGATGGCACCCCTCGGGTCACTGTTTCACTCTTTCAGCAACACTTGGCTGCTGTTAGCTAGGCCAAGCACTCTGATTGGGAAATCTGCCCCAACCTGAGGTACCTCCCCTTCACTTCCCCGGAGACTCTCTGCCCTTCTTCCCTCTGCATTCTGCTCTAGGAGGCTGGCCTGCACAGATGCCCTGACTCTGCTCTGTGTCCCTTCCAGTTTAGTTTGGCCAGTGGGGAGCCCTAGAAGGAGCTGCGGGGAGGGAAGAGAGAGAGATTTAATGATTTGTTCATATAACTCCTTCAAAGAGGGGTCACCAAACCCCAGCTTGTCCCTCATCCAAAGGTCCTAACTCATGTCATTAATGCCTCTGCAAAAATTTCTGCCATTGCCTGTCTGTCATTCCCCTTTGCCCTTCCCTGTCCTCCACATTGCGTACAGGGACCACCTGTCTTTAGGGTCTTGATGAGATACTGACAACCCACCCACAGTAATTTCTGCTTCAGTGAATGGGTTGCCTGGCCTCATTTCTCTACACTGTCGGCACCTTGTCACCCCCTGGGGAACACTGCTGTTGCCACCTTGTCTCACTGGGTTCTTTCCTGACAGAATCCCAACAGAGACAAAAGCCTCTGTGATGTGGATGTCTCCCCTACAAGTCCACAGGTTAGAAATTTCATCCCCAGCTTCAGCCGGCAGTGGGCTTTGGATGTTTAGAGGTAAGTAGAGATCAGAAAATGTCATAAAGATGGGACCCCATGATGACTTTAATGTCTTTGTGAGAAGAGGAAGGGACCTGAGCTACCAGACCTGATCTGTCTCTCAGTGTGATGTTCTCAGAGGGGATGAGATACAAGACCCTCACCAGGGATCAGATTCCATCCTTGGACTTCCCAGCCTGTAGCATCATGAGTTAAATACACTTCTACATTTTATAAAGTTTCCAGAGGGTAATATTATATACAGCAACAGAAGCACACTAAGATTTACTTACCTAAACTAGATTTATTTCATTGTTTATTTTTATGTGTGCCCATCTGAGATCATGCCATGGTGTCACCCACATTTATGGAGGACCTTTTCCTCATCTTCTCTGGAAACTTCCTTAGAGACACATTTAAAACTGTGCCTCACTAAAGCCTGAAACAGGTTCATTTTCTCCTTTGTTATTATTTTATTTTTAATTACATGGATGTGGGAGAACACATGAATGCAGCTTCCCACTGAGGTCAGAGGGGAAGCCAGATCCTCTGGAGCTAGAATCACAGGTGGTTCTGAGCCTCCCAATGTGGTGCTGGCAACCAAACTCAGGTCTTCTGGAAGAGCAACACACTACATTCTTAAGCACTGAGCCATCTCTCCAGACCCCAGCATTTTTTATTGGTGGCCAGTGTATGTGTGGCACACACCACCACACAGCTGTGGAGATCCAAGGGTATCTAGTGGGGTCAGTTCTCCTCTTCCACCTGTGCATGGGCTCTGGGGATCGAACTCAGGCTGTGAGACTTGTGTGCCAGGAATCTTCATCTGCTCATCCATCCAACCTGCTCTTCTTCTTTTTAAAGTAATATTTTTATGAAATCTTTGAGAATTTCACAGAATTTATTTGATCATATCCCCCCCAGCTTCTCCCAGATCCACCTCCCACCTCCCTGTGCACCCATCTCCACGCTCTCTCTCTCTTTTTAAAGTCACCAAGTCCCATTTGTGTCCTCCAAATCTCGGATGTGTGTTCTTCCACCTACCATGGTTCACACCCTCAGAGAAAGCTGACTGCCCCCTCCCCCTTGAAAGTTACCCCCACCTGTTGTGCCTTCCTGATCCCTCCCCTCTGTGGGAATTCTAACTGAAACACAAATTCAGAGATAAAATCCACAAAAGAGATAAAGCATGTGATGTTTGCCTTTCTGAGCCAGGTTAGGCCACTTGGGATGATTGTTTACAGCCCATCATTCACCTGAAATGTTTTTGTTTTTGAGGCATTGTCTCAACTATCAAAGGCTGATCTACAACTCCCTATGTATCCACGGAGGACTTTGAACTTCTGATCCTCCTGCCTGCACCTTGTAAGAGACACTAAACCCAATTTATGCAGTGCTGGGAATAGAACCCAGGGCATCACACATCTTGGCAAGACTTTACCAAAGGAACTAGTGTACCCCCAGTACCTTAAAAATTCATATTTAAACATTATTTTAATGTGAGAGATACATATGTATCGGTGTGTGTGTGCGCGCACGTGCGCATGAGCACAGGTAGAGGTACACATGTGTACATATGCAAATGAAAGACAAATGTTGATATCTGGTGTCTTCTTCTCTTTTTAAAGCAGAAGCTCTCACTGCACCAGAAACTCACTCTTTGGGCTTGGATGGCTAGCCTCCAAACCCGGGGATCTGTGCATCTCTGTGTCCCTCCTCAGCACCTGGGTTATAGATGCATGCCCAATGCTCAGCTTTTGTGTGGGTGCTGTGGGTCCAAAGTCAGGTCTATATGCTTGTGCAGAAGGTACTTTACAGGCTGAGCCCTCTTCACATCGCCTCACCCAGGTATGTCAATACTGAGTCAAGTGGAACCACAATTAAGCATCACCGTAACTGAACTTTATTGTTTCTTCTCGGTAGCCAAAATGGAGATCAAGCTTCATTTCATGCTTTGTCAAATCTCAAACATACATGTACTGATTATGAATTTCCTAAATTAGGATATGCCTTAAGTTTACTAATAACAAGACAGCATTGATGGAACTAGTCACACCTATAGGAATAAATTATTCCCTTTCTTTTTGAACATACTCAAAAACAAGACAAAAACCATCTTAATAAGGCTACAACATTTTCATTGAGTATAAGGATCTGAATGATAAGAGACCATTATCTCAGTTTAATTGGAACCATGTTTATCTTGGCAGTGTGTACATAGGTGTACATCTTTCAGGATATGGTGTTTTGTCCTTTAAAGAAATACAGTGTGCCACTACTACATGGTATGTTTTCTGCTAATGCTCCCTGTGAGAAAACAGTATTTCAGTGTGTGTGTGTGTGTGTGTGTGTGTGTGTGTGTGTGTGTGTGTGTTAGAGAGAGTGTAAGAGAGACACAAAGACAGAGAAAGAGAGACAGAGACAAGATCTGCTATATAGATATATCGCCCTGGCTGGCCTCAAACTTGCAGCCATATTTCTGTCTCTACTTCCTATGTGCTTCAATTTAAGAATATGTCACCACACTTAGTATCAAAATACTTATTAAGTTCTTCTGAGGCTCTTCATAATTTACTTATACTTCATAATTTTCATTTCTGTGAGAGCTGCAAAGCATTGCTGAGAAAATCCAACATGTTCTATGCCACAGTAAGACTTTCTCATCTGGCTAGAATTTGAGCATTGATTTTGGTGTAGAATTACAGATTCATCTCAAGGTGACTCATCACCATGATCTGCAAATAAAACTTGAATGAAACATTCATACATTATACAGCTTCTAGACGCTCCTCCAAATGTGTTGACTTCTGGGGAATACACACTGTTTCATTGTCTTCTTTCAGCTCATGTTTGTAGAGCATCTACTCGTGGCAGGAGTTAAAACAGGTACTGTGGGTACAAAGATGGCATACAGCAAAATGGACATTATTGTCCTTTGATTTTTTTATATTTTCTCTGTAGGCGCATAGACACATAGGCCAATATAGTGAAGTGTGCTGAATCCTAAAGGTAGCAATCTGTAATAAAAGCAGGCGCAACTGACTCCCCAGGTCCCCAGTTCTCTATCCCAGAGGCTCCAATCCATGGTCCTTCATTCCAAAATAATACCGGTTTAGGAGACCCTGAAAGTATTTCCTGCCGGTGCTGAAATCCAAGGAAGGGAGACAAGAGATGAATACCAGAGTGAGACAGCCCCACCTCCAAGCTTTCTCCTCTTCTCCTACCAGAAAATGACCCAGAAAATACTGGAGGAGTAAAAACTTAGGCACAGGGAAGAGGAAATATCAACCTCTTGGCCAAGGACCTCAGCCTCCTTGTCCTTTCCACACCCTGTGACAAGATGCATTTGAGAGCCCTTCTTGGGTTTCACTTTTTCTTTGTGTGTGGATCCATCCCCACTCTCCATCCTTTCCCTCCCTTTCTTCCTCTCCAGACCACTCAGACCTTGTAAGCACAGAGAGTAGGAGAGGCCACAGGCAGGAATAGTGAGAGAGGCGTGACGCAGCAGGACCATCACCTGATTATTTTAGCAGCCCAGATGCCCCCAGCTCCTCTTTGTTGGGCCTCAAAGTTGCCCCGAGCATAGAAGTATCTGTCTGAATTTTGATAATTGGCTTCTAGATTGTCCCGATGGGCTCTCCACAAGTCCCAAGTCCCTACAAAGGAAGGAAACTTACAAAGGTGAACCTGGGGTCATTGCAGAGGTGGAGGAATGCAAGCCCGTGGCTTTTCACATTTCCACCCTTGACAGCATAATCCTTTGAAATGGTCCATGGAGGTGAGTGTATGTCCCCAGGGAGGGCTTCCCTGGTGACCATAAGGAGGGCACTTCTCCAAGGATTAGATTCGGGGGGACTGATTGACAGTTTCTGTGTCCTGGGCCGTGACTTGTATGGAGCTGTGTGTGCTCTGCACAAAGAAAAGAGGGAGCTGTCAAGTAGGAGCACAAACAAGGGACAATGACATCCCAGGGGAAGATGTGGGGACAGTTTGTGCAGTGAGAAGAGAAGGATAAAGCACTTTAACTATGGCCACTAGGAAAACACGACTTTTCTCACCCCAGTGACAAAATCCCTCATAAGCAACACAGGGAAGAGGCTGTATTTTGGCTTCAGTTTGAGGGGAACACACGGTGCTGGGGTGACCAGTGTTGACTACAAGTAGACTGTGGTATCGAAATACATGACATGGCAATGATGAATTTCCAGGAGTTCTGCATGCTTGCTCTTGGCTGTTAGTCTAGAATAGGATGGGAATTTTATAGGAAGTACTATCTGTAGTCATGTGCACATTTACTAAGTTCATGTGCCTCTGGAGACACACTGAGTGTCCACTAACACTCTGAGACTGGGGAATTTGCTGTCTGTGAATTCCCTCTGTGGAGCACACTCTCTGGAAATCCTAATCCCTTTAGATCAGCATCAGCAATACAGGCTGGACCTTGTCAACTGTGTCTAAAGATCCCTCAGAGGGTGCCAAGTGACCAGTGTAGAAGGAGGAAGTCACATAAAGCCACACCCCTGCCCTGACTCATTTGTAATTTTTAAAGGTGTATGTGCACCCTACAGATATGTGGCCTCTGCTCAGAGGGCATCTCTGGCACTGTTAAATGTGCCCATTATCTCCAAATTCTTACCTTGTATGGCTTCCTTGAAGAACGAATACCAGCCATCACCACTGACTCCCACAAATGAAGAGCAAAAGACAAGGATTGTGGCAAGCCTCATGGTGCTGCAGGACCAGAAAGAGCAGTCAAAACAGACCCACAGGTGGGGCATGGGGCACACACCTTCAATCCCAGAACTCCAAGGCAGAGACAGGTGGATCTCTGATTCTGAGGCCAACCTGGTCTACTAGGCAAATTCTAGACCAGCCAAGGCTACATAGATGAGCTTTGTATCAAACAAAAAAAAAAAAAAAAGACAGACCCACACTTTGACTGGTACAGACAATCTAACCTGCATTCCTTCTTCATCTCCGAATCTCTGCTGCAAGGATAAGAATAACGGGCTTTAGGACTCTCTGCCAGATCACTGCATAACCAAGAGTTCCAGGGAATTGCTGGCTTGCAGCCCATTTGTACCTAGTGAAGCCGACTAAAGCTGATCAACTAGCCTTTTCCGAGTCCCTCTTCCACTTACCTCAGACCCCAAAGATACAGAAATGCTGGAACTGGAAGTCAAGCAATAGTCCACATTCCCAGAGTGTCTGCAACCATGGTTTCCATCCCCAGCACAACCACACAAAGCTAGCCCAGCAGCATAGGCTTGTATTCCCAGCACTCGGGAGGTGGAGGCAGAAGGATCAGAAGTTTAAGGTCATCCATGGCTACAAAGCTGGTTCCAGGCCAGTGTGGGCGGCATGAGTCCCTATCTCTAGAGAGCAAACTATCAGAAAATGTAATTGTCCCCCACTAGAACTTACCAACCATATATGAAATGGATCTCAGGAGTACAGCGAGAGCAGCACTCCCTGGAAAAGAGTGCCAGCTCTGTCCCTTTCTCTAGCTGAGGTCCCAGAGGAGGTAGGGCTGCTAGGACCTTGCTGCCATGGAGTAGCTGCTCTCTCTCTACTTAACATTGGTGAGAAGAGAGCTGTTAAATCCAACAAGCTTTGTCAGAATCCGTCTTGCTCAATCCTTCCTGGTAAATAAACTGTTACAGGTTGAGGCTATAGTTCAGCAGTAGAGTGTTTGTCTAGCATGAGTGAGGCTCTGAGTTCAATATCCTGCACAAGAAAGAAAGAAAGAAAGAAAGAAAGAAAGAAAGAAAGAAAGAAAGAAAGAAAGAAAGAAAGAAAGAAGAGAGAGAGAGCATATGGACAAGTGTTTCCTTGTCCATAATAGTTTTGTTCTAAATAACGTAAAATGCTTGTATTTTGGCAAGTTTTCTTACCTCACTGCCCTAACTTCCCTGGTTGATACACTGCAAGCTGTAAGCTGAAATGAACCCTTTCTTCCCAAACTTGTTTTTGGTCATGACATTTTGTCATAGCAGTAGAAACCCTAATAGGACATGGACACAGTTCCAAAAGGCCAGACTCCTGAAGGCCAAGGTCTTGTTCACAGTAGTTTCGTACAAGGAATCCCTGTTCCTTGAAACAATGCCCACCCAGGCTTCTAAAACACCCTGATGAAGAGAGACTCAGAGGAGGAAAGGGTTTATTTGGCTCACAGTTCTAGGTGACACTTCATGATTGCAGGGGAGTCACAGCAGTAGGAATGTGAGACATCTCGTCACACCACATCTGGTCAAGGGCAGAGAGAATGAATGCAGCCATGTTGCCTGCTTGCCTCTGCTCTCCGTTAGCTTTCTTCACTCTTACACAGTTGGGGCCAGCACATAAAAGGGAACATCTCATTTTCTGGGTGGGTCTTCCCACCTCAGTCAACAATCAAGAAAACCCCCCCAGACAAGCCCACAAGCCAATCTGGTCTAGGCAATTCTTCAGTTCAGACTTCCAGCTCAGGTAATTCTAGGTTATGAAAACTTGACGTTTAGAACTTACCAGCCCACCTAGCACACAGTAAGTCTGTATAAATATTTGCCAACAGAACACATGGAAGGACCTAACCGAGGGTACTAAATATTTCCTCATGTGATGTATGGTTAAAATGACAAGTAGCAGTCAAGAAATGGTGCTAACCCAACATTTAGGAGGCTGAGATGGGAGGTACATGAGTTCTGAGATAGCCTTGGCTACATAATGAGAACCTGTCTCAAAACAAATAAAAGGCAAAAAGCAGGCAGGTATTAAGGTGGTACATGCCTTTTAATTCCAGCACTCAGGAGGCAGAGGCAGGTGCATCACTGAGTTCAAGGCCAGTCTGGTCTGTAGAGTGAACAAGTACCAGGTTAACCAGGGCTACACTAGAAACTCTTGTAAAGCAAAAAGGGCAAGTATCTCCACTTGTCTAAATGGTGAGGCATATGTATTGAAGCCATGCTCTCTCTCTCTCTCTCTCTCTCTCTCTCTCTCTCTCTCTCTCTCTCTCTCTCTCTCCCTCCCTTCCTCCTCCTCTTCCCTCCTCCCCCTTCTCTCTGCTGGAGTCCTAGGTAGCTGATGGGCTCAGGTTCTCATTGGCTTAGCTGATGCCCAGACACAGAAGAGGACAATCTACTTTGCTGAGTTCACCAATTCTAATGCTAATCCCACCCAGAAAGAATCCCACACACAAACTAGTGCTCAACCTGGACACATGGCTTCAGAATATAATCCATTTGGTGGACACCAGTTCCTTCACATTAAAACACCCTGGAACTTAGTTCAATCAAGGTACATTCTAGAGACTTGGAAAGTCCTTGAACTGTTGGATGTTTGACTGGGTAGTTGGTTTGCTGGTGTACATGTGTACAGATGCTGCTGCAGTCATTTCTGTCCTCCTTCCTTCCCTCCTTCCTTCCTTCCTTCCTTCCCTCCTTCCTTCCTTCCTTCCTTTCTTCCTTCCTTCCTTCCCTCCTTCCTTCCTTCCCTCCTTCCTTCCTTCCTTCCTTTTTTCCTCCCTCCCTTTCTTTCTTTACTTACTAATTTGTTTTTCTTCTACTTGTTTAAACTGCAAATGTCTGTTATTATTGGTGGAAATGATAAACAAAAAAAGAGTTTTGAAGGGATGGGTGAGAAGACAGTGATGTGTACGTACTGTGGAACAAGCTCTGAAATTGCTGGAATAAAGACCAAATCGGAAAGGTAAGGAGATGGTGCATTAGGAATGGCCAGAAGATGCATATAGCCAAGGCACAATGTGCTAATTGCTGGGATTTTTTTTTCACCTGCAAATTCCAATGCAGAAGCTAAGCTCATGCTAGGAAACTTTTACAGCATTTGTCTTGGAAGCAGACACCCCTAGGACAGATTAGTGGGGAAAATGAATGACACACAGGACAGCTGTGTTTGATATAAGATGAATTATTTTTTAAGATGTCATGATGCCTAAGACATGGGTGAGGGTGCTGGTTTCAGAACTATGGTGAAATCTTTTCATGGAACCAGTCCACAGCAGCAGCCAGTGCTATTAGATCAACACAGAGAGCTTTGGATGGAGTTCTGAACTGTGCTCTGGACAGAACACTGGGAAAGCAGCCTGTAGAGCACCAAGGACTGTCAGTGATGCTGGCAGGGTTAGCAAGGGAAGGGGGACTAGTGAGATCATGTTACCAGGGAGAGGATCCAGGGAGGCTGGTTCTGGTCACTGAATGAAGGCTGTGCACTGAAAGCCAATCCGAGAGAGGGAGCTAAGGAAATAAATATTCAGACCTCTGGACCGAGGCAACAGCCTCCCTTCTTCACAGTTTGGGGGCTCCTTAGAGTGGTTGATACTCACAGGCCAGCATGACACCCTCCCCAAAGATCAAGTAGACTGTAAGGTGAATCATGGGAATGCCTTGCTGGTTTTCTCCAACAGGGCTCAGTTTACTCTTAAAAGCTGTTAGGAGAGAAGTGTGAAGGTGTCAAGATGTGAAGAAAAGAGAAATGTTGGTTAGCGTGGATAGATATGGATATAACATGTTTTCTGAAATAGCTCTAATAAAAAGTGCTTATAAGCAAGAATTTGTTTTCAGAGATGACACCCACCATGCAAATGTGGGTGTTGTGCTAGGGACATGGCTCAGTGGTGTATTGCTTGCTTTGCACATGTGAGGTCTGAGTGATTTAAAACTATACAAAACAAACAAAACAAAAGACTGTACGTAAGTCCCTTCAGGCAACTCTGCCCTCAGAGATCCTTAAATACAGGACAGTTGGTTCAAGTTTCACCCTAAGGAATGAGAGCCATGTGTCAGAGAGCCACAGTCAACCCATTCCTTCTGTCATGATCATTACCCACCCAAGGAAGGATGCAGTTGCCCAGGAAGAAGGAACAGTCTATGTCAAAGTCCATTTCTCTGAAAGAGATGTGGAGCGTCTGTCTACAGAGAGCCTAAGAGAGTCTGTAGGAGTCATTCAAGGACAAACACCCAGAACATAGCAGCCCTCAGCCAGTGCTATGATTACTCCAGCTCTCTATTTCAGAACTCCATCAGTGTACTTTCTGGAAATTGGTCCACCCCTAGAAAAGATGAAGGGTGGCTTATGGGAATTCTAGGATGGGTGGCTTAGTTTGGAAGAAGGCCATGGGTCACAGCAATCCAGCTCCAGGCAACAAAAACCTGAACATTGTCCCTATGGTACCCTGCCATGCTTATCTCCAAGAGAAATCCCTATTACGAAACACCAGAGAACCTGTCCAGGAGAGGCCTTGACCCTGAGTTCCCATCATAGATCATTTGCAAAGTGGATTTGCAAAGAGCATGGTCCTGAGGTGACGGGTCACTTAGTTCCTTGGGTCCTAAACCTACAGTGACTTCAGCTATGCGCTGAATTGATTCTGTGGAAGACATTCAGTGTCCTGGAAAAGGAGAGATAATGAATAAAGGAAAGGGTGGGATGCAACAGGCCTATTTATGTTCACTCACAGCTCCATTGTGAAACTACGGATTTGTGAAATCCTAGGAAACAACCTAGGAAATTGTGCCTCAATAGATCCATGCTTCTGTTCACCTGCCACCTCACAATTTCCTCCACTGGAGAGTTCACCTGCACTCGTACATTGACTAAAGAATGTTGTGGTTGTCCACCAGAGAAGACTACCAGAGACAGGTCTAAGTAGAAAGTCTTTCTTAAATAAGGAGTGTTGGTGCACACTTTTAATATCAGCACTTGGAAGGCAGACCAGGTGGATCTCAGTAAGGTTGTGGACAACCTAGTCTTCATAGTGAGTTCCAGAGCTATATAGTGAGACCCTTTCTTGATAGTAAGAACCTGTCTCATGAAAAACCAAAAGCCAAGAAAATAAGTCTTTAGTAGCTAGATGGTGACCACATTTGGTGTTTTGGAATCCCATTGAAGCTCCAAACCTTTCTCAGGGTCATCACAAATACCATGTTCTGGGTCAACACACTTCAGTTATTTAACAAGAACAGTAGTTAACTAAAGGCAGAACTGCAGAAACCAAAAGGCAAGGTTAGTACATTTAGAGACTTTCCCAGAACTTTGATGAATTAGGTCTTTGTTTTCGATTTGGTAGATGATGCTGTCAATGTGCTAAGTTTTTATGGCCTGAATGGTGCTTCCATCATGGAGATAGTTGTGCCAAGCTTGGTCTGGGAGCCTGTTACAAGACAGGAATGTGTTCTGAGAGATGCAGATTCTTAGTTACTTTCTATTGCTATAACAAATATTTTAAACAAAGAAACTTCTTGAAGAAAAATTATTTTTAGTTATAATTCCAGAGGAATAAGAATCCATCATTCCTTCTGGCAGAGGTGTGGGTGAGCCAGTCCTAATGTTGTGTGCATGGGAGAGCTGTCCCCATTACTCATCTGTCATATACTGGCAGGGGTTGAGGAAAGATGCCCCCACCTCACACCCATCAACACCTGAGGTTCATGGAACAGATTGCCCTGAGGTCATAATAGTAGGAGAGCTGTCCCTGTCCCCTCATCAGCTGCAGCACTCAGGAGAGTGGCCCCTATACCTCACCTGGGCAACACAGTAGAGCTGGGCCTGAAGATGTAGGTGTGGGAGAACTGACCCTGAGGACTTGAAGGCTGGAGAACTGGCCTTGGCCATTGTTCCTTGTTGCAAGGGGTGAACTAGTCAGGACAGTGCTGAAGAGCTCCCCCTGGTGGGAAAGACAGGGGAGAGCTGGCAGGCTGACCAACCCTGGAACTACCTAGGCCCAGAACCAGGGTTGGCCAAGCCCAACATCAAGCCCAACAACCACCCCAACCGGGACGGGGGTCGACAATCTGGCAGATGCAGAGCTGCAGGATCTCCAGGAGACAGGGTAGAAACGGATATCCGGGAAGAATCCCAGTGATGGCCCAGTGTCAATGATGTAGCAGAGACCAGGGACCTTGAACCAGACCAACAATTCTTTATGATGAACACCCACATGTAAAAATGTATGGATAAAGGGTTTGCTTCATGACTCACTGTGTCACAATGCAGCTTCCATGACTGGATTTTCACTTTGTTCCATTTCCCCCTTTTTTCTCTAAAATTTTATTTTATTTTGTTTTGGTGGGAGAGGGAGATGGGGGGGGGGGTTTGGAGGCATGATGTGAAAGACGTGAAGAATAAAGAAGGTTTTAAAAAATTCCATTGTTCTGGGGAGACATGGCAGCTAGTGGAAGGCATGGCAGCGGGAGGAGACAGCTCAAACCCAAGCAGGAAACAGAGAGAACAAAAAGTGGAATGAGACCTTAGACACTCAACACCCAGTCCCAGGGACATACTTCTCTGTCCTTCCTCTAGCCTTGTTCTATTGCTAATGTGCAGAAAATGAGAGAGCCTTTGATAGGATTCAGTGTTTTGTGTCCAGGGGTGCCCCAGTGTCTCTGCACCTTGTCACCCCTTGGGGAACGCTGCTGTTGCCACCTTGTCTCACTGGGTTCTCTCCTGACAGAATCCCAACAGAGACAGAAGCCTCTGTGATGTGGATGTCTCCCCTACAAGTCCACATGTTAGAAATTTCATGCCCAGCTTCAGCCAGCAGTGGGTTTTGGAGGTTTAGAGGTAAGTAGGGATCAGAAAAGTTCATAAAGATGGGACCCCATGATGGCTTTAATGTCTTTGTGAGAAGAGGAAGGGACCTGAGCTACCAGACCTGATCTGTCTCTCAGTATGATGTTCTCAGAGGGACTGAGATACAAGACTCTCACCAGGGACCAGATTCCATCCTTGGACTTCCCAGCCTGTAGCATCATGAGGTAAATACATTTCTACATTTTATAAAGTTTCCAGAGGGTAATATTATATACAACAACAGAAGCACACTAAGATTTACTTACCTAAACTAGATTTATTTCATTGTTTATTTTTATGTGTGCCCATCTGAGATCATGCTATGGTGTCACCCACATTTAGGGAGAAACTTTCCCTCTTCTTCTCTGGAAACTTCCTTAGAGACACATTTAAAACTGTGCCTCACTAAAGCCTGAAACAGGTTCATTTTCTCCTTTGTTATTATTTTATTTTTAATTACATGGATGTGGGAGAACACATGAATGCAGCTTCCCACTGAGGTCAGAGGGGAAGCCAGATCCTCTGGAGCTAGAATCACAGGTGGTTCTGAGCCTCCCAATGTGGTGCTGGGAACCAAACTCAGGTCTTCTGGAAGAGCAACACACTACATTCTTAAGCACTGAGCCATCTCTCCAGACCCCACCATTTTTATTGGTGGCCAGTGTATGTGTGGCACACACCACCACACAGCTGTGGAGATCCAAGGGTATCTAGTGGGGTCAGTTCTCCTCTTCCACCTGTGCATGGGCTCTGGGGATCGAACTCAGGCTGTAAGACTTGTGTGCCAGGAATCTTCATCTGCTCATCCATCCAACCTGCTCTTCTTCTTTTTAAAGTAATATTTTTATGAAATCTTTGAGAATTTCACAGAATTTATTTGATCATATTCCCCCCCCCCAGCTTCTCCCAGATCCACCTCCCACCTCCCTGTGCACCCATCTCCATGCTCTCTCTCTTTTTAAAGTCACCATGTCCCGTTTGTGTCCTCCAAATCTCGGATGTGTGTTCTTCCACCTACCATGGTTCACACCCTCAGAGAAAACTGACTGCCCCCTTCCCTTGAAAGTTACCCCCACCTGTTGTGCCTTCCTATCCCTCCCCTCTGTAGGAATTCTAACTGCAACAGAAATTCAGAGATAACATCCACAAAAGAGATAAAGCATGTGATGTTGGCTTTCTGAGACCAGGTTAGGTCACTTGGGATGATTGTTTACAGCTCCATCCATTTACCTGAAATGTTTTTGTTTTTGAGGCATTGTCTCAACTATCAAAGGCTGATCTACAACTCCCTATGTATCCACGGAGGACTTTGAACTTCTGATCCTCCTGCCTGCACTTTGTAAGAAACACTAAACCCAATTTATGCAGTGCTTGGAATAGAACCCAGGGTTTCATTCATATTGGTAAGCACTCTACCAACTGATCTATACCCCCAGTACTTTAGAAATTACAATGCTACTATTATTTTAATGTGAGGGATATATATCCATATGTATCCATATCTGCGCATGCGTGTGTGTGTGTGTGTGTGTGTGTGTGTGTGTGTGTTTTATTGTGACACAGGGTCTCATTTATCCCAGGCTAGCCTCAACTCTCACTATATAGGCAGCACTGGTCTTGAACCTGGTCTGACAGCCCCTACTTCCCCAGTGCAAGGAATATAAATGTGCTCCATCACCAGGTTTACACAGTTCTAAGGATCCCCTAAGGGTTCATGAAAGCTAAGCAAACACTCTGTCAACTGAGCTATATCCCTGGTCCCCAGTGCAGTGTCTAGGTTAGGATTCCTAAGGTTAAGATAAGGCTTTCTCAAAGTGATGTTCTTCTCTCTATGAAAAGGGGTCATAATGAAAAAGCCTTGAGTCAGACCCATGACATGATGGATAAAGCAGAGTGGCATACCTATACAGAAAACCCTGGGGAGCTGGAGAGATGGCTCAGAGGTTAAAAGCACTGGCTGCTCTTCCAGAAGTCCTGAGTTCAATTTCCAGCAACCACATGGTGGCTCACAACCACCTGTAATGAGATCTGGTGCCCTCTTCTGGCATGCAGGCATATATGCAGACAAAACACTATATATATAATAAATAAATAAATCTAGAAAGAAACAAACGAAAGAAAGAAAGGAAGGAAGGAAGGAAATAAGGGAGAAAGAAAGAAAGAAAGAAAGGAAGGAAGGAAGGAAGGAAGGAAGAAAGAAATAAAGAAAGAAAGAAAGAAAAAGAGAAGGAGGGAGAGAAAGAGGAAGGGAGGGAAGAAGGGAGAGAAATGTATATTTGAGACAGAGGATCAAAATGGCAGTGGCTGAGGCAGAATTCACCACGGCAATTTTCCCACAGTTGTGTTGCTGTCCATAGAGGCAGAGAAATATCAGACTAATGCAGCGAGAGAAGAGAAATTTCTGGAACAGTAGGCACAGAGGGTGGAGGTCACGATATGGAAAGGTCTGAAAACAGTATCTCTGTAACTTCAGGGACTGGAATAGTCACATGAGCCTAAATGGGGAATGGGGCCGTCATCAAGAACTATCTCTCTATGTAACTTCTGAGAACATCAGTCCTAAGCCTAAATATTCTATTCCGGACTATGTTTAGTATTGACCCTTTATACCAAACAGCTTCACCCACTAAAACACAATGACAGGAAACTTCATCTCTTACGAATTTATTATTTGTGCACTGTATGCCCTCCACACCCACAGTGGACACTAAAGTGAAGAACCCCATGTCCTGACCCCGGAGCCCGCAGCACAGCCTCCTGAGGCAGTAAGGAGGATGCTCAGTATTCGTCAGGCAGTCTTGCAGGTCTGTAGTGATTGGGGTCCTTGCCACTGAGGCCCCATCTGTTGGCTTCCTGGTCAGCCATGGTATCTCATGTCCACAGCCCATGAGACTCTGAAAGCCCTCTCTTGCATCACTAGGAGAAGCAGACATGGAGGAGATCTATCACCAAGCTTCATCGCCACAGTTGACACCCTCAATTCTCTCATTTGCATGGAATGGCTTTAGGAGGAAACTAGGAAGGGCCAGGAAAGAGGGCCTGAAACAGTGACCCTGCCAAGCCCAGCAATGCTTAGGCCAGTCTGGCCACCCTACACTGAATGACCATCACCAGACAGGCAGGGATGAGTCACTCCCTGTCTGCATTTGGAAACAGGCCTACCCAGCATGAGCTGAGAGCTGGCTCTGCCCACAGCCCAGGATCCACACTGAGCATGAATGGAGGAAGTAACTGCATGAGCAGGAGGGGGAGGGGCCACAGATTGGCATGACCTTCTCTGGGGCTCATCTGCCCCTGGTCTCCTAGCACAGTCAATACCTTTTAACCAGGCCCAGTGTCCCAACGGTCTATGTTTACCTGATGACTTCAGCAACCCAGTCTCTCCCAGGACCCCTTTGGGCAGCATCATAGTTCCCTCTAGCATGGAAGTATTTGTCTGAATCTTTCCAGTTGGCCTCCTTCATGTCAGAGTAGACTTGTCACATGTCCCCAGCCCCTGGGTGGGAAAGACAACATGAGAGGAAGACAGAGATGGAAAAACTCATGGCTTGAGCCTGTGGTCAGAGCAGCCTGAGACATGGTGGAGAAGAACATTTTCTAACCCTAGTTGGTCTCTCCAGGTTACTACTGAGAGTTCTTAGAAGGTGCTCCTGTGAGAGCTGGTGCCACAACTCCCGCCCCCCATGGGAGAGATGGCCCCGCCTCTGGCAAGGGAGAGCTGGCTCAGATGGCATGGGCTTAGGAGTGCTGGCTCTGACCCTTCCCTAAGGGGGTGGTTCCAGTGGCCCAGACTGACCAGATTATCTACCATCCAGACCCACCTGCCGGGCCTTGGGTTGGCCCACCCTAGTAGCTGCCCCATCTATGACCTGCTAGAGAGCACAAGGGCACTGGACCTTCAGAACAATGACTGCAGGATCTCCATGACTCGGGGCAACAACAGGATGACCAAGAGGAGTTTCAGTGGGGGCCCAGGGTTGATGGTGTACCAGATCAGAAGCCTTGAACCAGACCAATGACTCATTACAATGAATATTTGGTGGGTGGGGCTGACTGGACAAAAGGGGCATACTTCGTGACACACTGCAGCTCCTGATACCACTAGGATGAAGGAGGACGTGTTGAAAGACGGAGGAGTGAGGTGAGTTTTTTTGTTTTGCTTTGTTTTGAATTAATTGGGGGGGAGCATACTGCAGGGGTGATGGTGGGTATGGAGGGACTGGGAGGTGAGAGAGACTGGGGGGCACGATGTGAAATTTCCAAAGAATTGATAAAGAAATGTTTTTAAAAACTAATGAATTAAAAATCCTTAAAAACAAGATGGTCCACCTGTGATGTGTTAGTGTGAGAAACACTGTGCACGTGTGAGCTGCCTCCTTTTACACAATGGGAATGTGGAAAAGAAACACGGGAGCTATCATCACAGAACAGAATTTCTCAGCCTTGGCCCTACTGCTGTGTTGGGCCCCTCGTTTCCAGGGCTGATCTGAGCACTGAATATGTTTCCAGCATCCGGCCCTCCTCCCAACAGCACAATCCCCTAGTAGTCGTCTAATGTATCTTCCCAAATTGAAAATGTCCCGAGCCACTGTCACATTAACCTTAATCCACAATGAGTGTTCAAGAATGAATTTGAGTTTCTGAGGGACTTCCAAATGCAGAAAACACAGGAAAGGGGGAGAAAGGCTGAACATGGGGAGCACTTCTGTACTGATTTCTAAGCAATCCATCTCGACAGTGTGCATGCACATCACTGTAAACAGGCATTTCTAGTCCTTCTAAACAGACCTTGCAGTGGGGTGGATGCTTGAGGAGGCACTAGAGCTACAGTCCTCAGTGGTGGCTGTAGGTTCAATCACATAGGGATTTGCTGAAAGCTGCCATGACAGCCACACCCAAGATCAATTCCTGAGACTCTGGGATTAAGAGGACACAGGCTTCAGTAGCATTGAAGCCTATGGGGGATTTCACAGGCACCTAACAAGTTCACATGGGAGACAGCAAGCAGACACATCAACCAGGCTAGACTGGTCTCAGGCTCAGCCAAGTTCAAACACAGCTCTGCCACCTGCTGTGTTCAGACCATTACAGTCACTAGTACAAGATTTGTATTTGTATGGCACCCTACAAAAACCCAAGAAATTACATACCAAGGCAGTGGGGAAAAGTTTCGAAATGGTTGGCTGAACCCCACAAGCCATACTTCATGCATCAGCCTTACCTCGGTAAGCCTCACCAATAAATGAAAACCAACTGCTGACCCCCAGGGCCAGGGAGCAGAAAATGAGGCCAGTGAGAAGCTTCATCCTGTGGAAATCAAAAGAGAATCTAGGAGTCACACCCAAATTTGTACCTCCTCCTTAAACATCTGTAATCCAGGAAGAGGCTAGTTGTCCATTCCCACTGCAACTCACTAGAATCCCAGTGGGACGCCTAAGTTACCTTGCAACAGGACCTTCTTCAAAATCACAAACCTTCAGTTATGATCCCATCAGCCCTGATCCAAGTCTGTCTGGGAGGACAGCAAGACAGCACTGATGGAGGAAGAGAGACTTCAAGAACAGATTGTCTCCCCCTACAGGAACCCACAATTCACTGAGAGGCATTTCCCACATGTCCCTGCAGCACAGCACAAACTTCACACCGTATATACTTAGAACACAAAGGTTACTTTAAAAGGAAATCACACTCTGGGACAGAAAGAGCAGAAGTGTTTGTGTAGGTCAGTCCATGGAGTCATCTCTCACCTGAGTCCTGGAGAGTAGGTGATAGTCTGTGTCTGTCAGGGAGAGGATGCTGGTATTTATGTTGAGACTCCCCATTGAGGCCAATGGCATGTGTGCCTGGCTGGGTTCCTGGAGAAAGTCCCACCATGTCATTTCCCATGAAAGACTACAAAGGAATCTCCCTGGACTCCAGGATACTCTTTATTCACAGGTCAGCTTAACCAGAGGACACAGGACAGTTTTGATTTTTTTGATTGCCTGTTGGGTTAGGAAGGGTTCGCTGGGGTAAGGAGGTTCCTTAAGGTGTGCAGAGACAGGTGTCATCTATCCAGCATCTAGCTTTCCTTGCTGTTGGCCTATGGGGAACTTTGGTAGGTAGAGTCAGATGTCTTGAATCTCTGCTCCCTAACAATGCTCCTGTCTGTGATGGGGTGGGGACAGTTTTTCTAATGTTTGATCAGTCAGTCAATGCACATAGCCAGGAAGAGAAGTAACCTGCAAAGGTGGTATATTTGAAGGCTGTCAGAATGATTGAAATGCAATAAAGTTGGTAGATTTCTTATGAGTATTCATTTATTCAGAAGTCATAATGGACATTGCTAATATATAGAAAATTATGATAGTTTGTGATTGAAATTATTATTTTATGTGTCCATGGGTCCCCCACTGTGTGGGAACCTATGAGCCTGAGTTAGAGCAAACCTCACAGACACACCCACTTGCAGCCAGTAGCCTGCAGTCTGGAGAGTCAACCTGGCAGCAGAGTTCAGGAGCTGTGGGGCCTGAGAATTTTCCCCTCTGCAGCAAAGATTACAACATGTTAAGTTTCTCAAACACAATATCCAGAATTAAGACAGTAAACAGCAGAAAGAATTTTAAGCCACAGCTGGTAATCTGTGAATCAGGGAAAAAACCCAGGTGGCTGCAGAGTATGATCCAATTGGTGGACACCATTTCCCACCCATTGAAACCACCTGAATTTAGGGGGTCTTGAACTTTTGGTTATTTGATGATTGGATAATGGCTTGTGGATGTACATTTGTTCAGAATGATGCTGCAGTCCTTTCTTCCTTTCCTTTTTTCTTTCTTTCCTTCTTTCTTTTTTGTCTTTTTTCTTACAAATGTCTGTTATTATTTGTGGAAATGATCATCAAATTACAAGAGTTTTGAAGGGACGGGTGAGGAGATGATGATGTGTACATACTGTGAAGCAGATTCTGATGTGGCTAAAGACCAGAATAGAGAGGTAAGGGGATGGTGCATTGTGAATGGTCAGAAGATGCATAATTGCTGGGGGTTTTTTTCATTGTCAAATTCCAATGCAGAAGCTAAGCTCATGTTAGGAAACTTGGAAGCAGGCACCCAGTAGGATGGATTAGTGGGGAAAATGAATGGCACAAAGGCCAGATATGTTCGATATGAGAGGAATTGTTTTTGAAGATGTCAAGATTCCTATGAGTACATTTGAATGGGTGAGGGTGCTGATTCACAACTGCAGGGAGAGGTTTTGCTAGAACCAGTCTACAGCAGCAGCCAATGCTGTTGATCCAGCACAGAGAGCTTTGGATGGACCATAAATCATGCTCTGGCAGAACACTAGGAAAGCTGCATGTAGAGCACCAAGGATTGTCAGTGATGCTGGCATGGTTAGCATGGTAAGGTGGACTAGTGAGATCTTGTTCGCAGAGGGAAGATCCTGGGAGGCTTGGTTCTGGTCACTGAATGAAGGCTGTGCACTGAAAGCCAATCCAAGCGAGGGAGCCTAGGAATGGAATATTCAGAACTCTAGACAGAGGCAGCAGCCTCCCCTCTTCGCTAGTTGGGGGCTCTGTGGAGTGGCTGATACCCAGAAACCAGGATGACACTCTCTCCTAAAGACCAAGTAGACTGTAAGGTGAATCATGGGGATGTCTTGCTGGTTTTTCCCAACAGGCTTCAATCTATTGAGAAAAGAGGAAGAAGAGAGATGAGAGAGAGGGAGGAAGAGGGAGAGAGGGAGAGGAAGAGAGAGATAGAAAGGGAGGGAGACAGAGAAGGAGAGAGAAAGGGAGAGACAGAGGGAGAGAGAGAGAGAGAGAGAGTGGGGGAGGGAATGGAGGGTCAAGAGTGAAAAAAAACTAAAAAGTCTGACTAGTAGGAATAGATATGTCTATAATATATTTTTGAGGCATTCTCATAAAAAGTGCTTATAAACAAGATTTTCTTTTTAGAGATAACATACAGCACACAAAAGTGAATGTGGGGCTAGGAATGTGGCTCATTGGTATAGTACTTGCTCGCATGTGTGAAGTCCTGAGTAGTTTGAAACAATGCAATATAAACAAAACAAAAGCACACACATTAGGAATTGCAGACTAATTCTGAACTTGGAAAACCTTAAATACAGGACAGAGGGTTCGAGTTTCACCCGAAGGAATGGGATCCATGTATCAGAGAGCCACAGTCAGCCCATTCCTTCTGTCATGAGCAGGACCCCTTCTGGGAAGAATGCTGTTACACAGGAAGAAGAAACCATCTATGTCCAAATCCATTTCTCTGAAAGAGCCTGTAGAGAGTCTACAGAGAGCCTAAGAGTCTGTAAGAGTCATTCAATGACCAGCACCCAGAACATAGCAGCCCTCAGCCAGCACTCTGCCTACTCCAGCTCTACCTCAGAACTCCCTAAGAAGACTTTCTGGCAATTGGCCCATCCATTATAAAAATGAATGGTGGCTTACAGGAATTCTAGGGTGGGTGGCTTAGTTTGGAAAAAGGCCATGGGTCACAGCAATCCAGCTTCAGACAAAAACCTGGACATTGTCCCTTTGGTACCCTGCCATACTTCTCCGTATGTGAAAGCCCTGTTACAAAACACCAGAGGATCTGTCCAGGAGAGGCCTTGAACCTGAGTTCCCATCATAGATCTTAAAATCCAGCACCTTGGGCTTGGAAACAGCATGGTCCGTAGGGGAAGAGTCACCTTGGGTTCCAGGACCTAGAGTGACTTCAGCTATGCCCCATAGTGAAACTGGGAGACCCTCAAAGTCCTGGGTAGAGGGGATAGTGTCTAAGAAAAAGTGTAGGATGGAGTGGCCCCAGTGATGTTCGGTAGCATTTCTGCTGTTTTCACAGCCAAGAAAGTGTGCATCCAGGGGTCCATGCCTCTGTACTCCTGGGCCTTCTGAATTTGCACCAGTGGCATGTTCACCTACATGCATGCACTGCTTAAAGACCCGGATGTGCTCTGAGAGACGCAGAATCTTAGTTACTCTTCTATTGCCAAGACAAAAATACCATAACTTAGAAACTTACAAAAGAATGGTTTTGTACTTATGGTTTCAAAGGAATAAGAATCCATCATGGCGGGAAGACATGGCAGGAAGTGACAGGAAGTTCAAAGGCAGGCAGGAAGCAGAGAGTAAACAGCAAATGAGATATAAAAACTCAAAACCCACCCCCAGTGACACACTTTCTATAGTAAGGCTCCAACTCTCAAAGGACCCACAATTGTCCTAACAGCTCTACCATCTTGGTTACTCATGGAGGGCATAGCTCCTCAATATCACAATATGGCAGAAGGCACCCAGGTCATCGTGTGAACATGCACCTGCACACAGCTAGACAATACAGGCTAATTCACCCATGTTGTCTCCAAGTACAACAAAGAAAGAGTGAGTATCAGGTGCATGAGGCTGTTGCTGGCACAACAGGGAACACTCTTGTACACTAACGTGGTTAACCAAAAGAAGTGTGTTGGAGTAAGTACAAACCAGGAATGGAGAGATTCTTTACCACCATCAAAGCCTGTATAGAATTCTGTGTGCTGCGGTTTCATGTGAATGGCAGCACAGTAGTTTTCCATACAGCAGTGCCATCCACATGTGAGCAGTACCCTGGTATATGGCGATCCCAAGGCTATGGTGTCAGCAACAGGAGTTCTTCTGCTCCATTATACTTTCATGGGTGTCAGTGACTAAGGTGTTGGGTTTTATCCCATGGCTGTTTAATCACAGGACAAGTATTCACTGGTCTTTTATTTAACAGTCACTGAAGTAGATGTTGGACAGACAGTGGAGGCCAAGTCCAGTCTATGATTTCATGAATGTGAGACTTATAATGAGGGGATGGTGATGCTTGCTTAAGATAACTCTCCTAGGTATTTAATAACAAAATGGGTAATAAATAGAAAAATATATGAAGGAGTGTATATATAAAAGTTCAGTTAAGGAACTATTATACCAGAGGATACATACAGCCTAAGATTGCTATCTCCCATGAAGAAAAAACAAGAAATAAAATAATTCAGAGCAGGGGCTTAGCAGTCAAGTCCACTGTCCATTTCCTCCCCCCTTCTTGGCAGCAGGCAGCCCATTACAGCCATGAGGGACAGAGGGAAGGGTGTCCCTCTTGAGCCTCTTCTCACAAGCCAGTCACATGTGTGCTGTTCTAAAGGACGTGGTGAAGGGAATAGACTCCTAGCTCTGTTGAGACGTGTCCCTTCCAAAGCTGGCACCCACAGTGAAGGGTAAATCCTTTTGACCTGGTGAGTGAGAAGTACCCAGGAGCATCAGAAGAAACCAGCAGACCCTGTGTGCACAACTCTGCACTTCTCTCTTCTCCACAGTCCTCCTGCCTTCTGCAGCCTGCTGGGCTTTATGTGATGGAAAGAATCAGAACAAAGGACACCACAGAGAGAGGGAAGATTCAGTCTCCACCCTACTGTCTGCAACAGTGACTGGAATCTGGAGTCCACCTGCAGTGTGGGCCAGCAGATAACTGCGTCCTATACACAAATTGCTGGTACTCTCCTCTGAAAACATATGTGAAAGGGATAGTGCGTTACAGAGTGCTCAAACCAAATTGTTCTATGAAACCATAAAAATTGGTTCAAATAAAAACTCACTTCTAGACATATTTTTTTGGGGTTCTTTCAAGACAGGTTTCTCTGTGTAGCCTTGGCTGTCCTGGAACTTGCACTGCAGAACACCACCAGTGCCAGGCTACAGATACAATTTATCAAGTCATTTTTGAAGCTTTGTTAAAAGTCAAAGGATCAAGAATAACTCCATCCTATGCACTCGAACTAAACTTTCTGTTCCTGGAGCCAGGCACCCACCTAGGCTGGAGAAATGGCTCAGCAGTTAAGAGCACTGGCTGCTGTTCCGAGGATTTGGGTTCAGTTAGCAGCACTCAGATGGTGGGTCACAACCATCTCTCCCTCCAGTTTCAGGGTATCTGACACCCTCTTCTGGCCCAGAAGCACTAGGCATTCATGTGGCACACAGACATAGATAAATGAGGCAATTTTTTACTTTTGGAATTTATCATGCATAGTTGTTGTATCATTGAGAGAAGATGGAATTAGCCCCTCCCTCTCTGTGTTAAGGTGGATTGTACACAAAACATTCATCAGTGAGTTCATTGGTCAGTAATTAGGTAATTACTATTTTAGTCATTTTATTTATTTATTTTTATTATTTTATTTATTTATTTTACATACCAACCACAGTTTCCCCTCCCTCCTCACCTCCCGTTCCGAACCCCCAGCCTCCCATCTACCCCCCTCCCCATCCACTCCTCCTCTATCTCCATTCAGAAAGGGGCAGGCTTCCCTTGGGCATGAATAATCATGGCACATCAAGTTGAGGAAGGACCGGGCTCCTCTGAAAGCATCAAGGCTGGATGAAGTAATCCCAGCATGGGGAACAGTTTCCCAAAAGCCAGCTAAGCACCAGGGACAGGTCATGATCTCACTGCTAGGAGCCTCCTCACAAACAGACCAAGCCACACAGCTGTCACACACATGCAGAGGACCTAGGTCGGTCCCATGCAGGCTCCCTAACTGTTGGTCCAGAGTCCATGAGCTCCCACAAGCTCTGGTCAGCTGTCTCTGTGGGTTCCCCCCTCATGACTTTAACCCCCCTGGCTCATATAATCCCTCCTCCCTTTCTTCAGCAGTACTCCAGGAGCTCAGCCCAGTGCTTGGCTGTGGATCTCTTCATCTGCTTCCATCAATTACTGGATAAAAGCTCTCTGATGACAATTAGGGTAGTTAGTCATTTTATTATATAAAAATCCTTGGTGGATTGTTGAATGTATTTTCAAGTCATTCTGATATTTGTAAAAATTGATTCTGATAATATTTGTAAAAATTTACTAGAGATTATTTTTAAAGATTTGTTTTTATTATTTAATATGTACGTATGTATGTCTGTGTGAGTTTATGTACATCATACACATGCAGGAGCCTGCTGAGACAGGAGAGTGCTGATACCCTGAAACTGAATTATGGGCAGTTGTGAGATGCCTAACATGGATGCTGGGAACCAAACTCAGGTCCTCTGAAATGGCAGCAAATGCTCTTAACTGTTGGGCCATCATTGCAGCCTGAGATTATTATTATTTTATCTTGTGAAAGAGTGAAAATGATTGGTATTCAAAAAGTTGCTATGGCTGATCATAAAACCATTTCTTCCCAACAATCACCAGGGATAATTTAAATCCAGACACTGAGGGTGGCCTGCTTTGTGTCGTGTGCTTATTTATTGGTCTGTGCAATGTAAACACCACGAGGCTGGACCTTTCAGTACAGGGAATGTGTTAGCCCAGTGTACCAGTTTTGCAAGTCCCACCAGGACAAACGTGGTGAGGAGTGGCTGCTGACCACCCTCCAGGTGGTGTGACAAACACCACATACATGCAGGGACAGTACAGACCCAACTTCTGCTGTCACTCTGAAGTTACAATGTGGGAGTCCTTGGAATCATTATGTAAACAAAACATCATCTGTCATAAGGCTATAGTTGGGTTTGACTTTTTGTTTTGTTACTACTTTCTGAATCTTTAACCTCAAACAAAGAAGGTAGATTGGTCAGATTCCTAACTTGCTGGCCAGGCCACAGGAGCCGTAACTGACCTCTTTTATTCGCTAATGGCATGTGTGCACATAAGACATCTGTAAAGTCAGATAGAATCTTGATGCCCCCTCTTCGCCTCCCACATGCTACATACCCTGGGGAGTTTGAAAGTCTGTTTCAAACTCATACCAAGGAAGAAGAGCAGGATGACAGGAGAGTGAACATCAGAAAGAAGAGACTAAATGAGCTTTTCTGCTGGGATGAACCGAGCCCAGCAAGAGGAGGAGGAACGAGAAACTAGTTTCAGGCAGAGAATCAGTCCGTCTCCTCCATCCATCTTCAGTTTGTAATGATGTCACCTTGTCTAGGCTGCCTGTGGTGTCCAGAACCCTCTCCCTAGAATATTTCTGCTTAAGAAGAGCAAGAGAGCTTATTTTCTGGATGGCAGCAGGCTGTGTTCCTACATGTACAGGCTGGTGTAATGCCAGCCCTCATCTCCTACCCCTGCTGACCCTGAGATTTCCAACTCACACTGATGAGAGGGCTAAGAGTGATCCTCTGGGAAATACAGCCCTGAGAGCTGGGTTCATCTTTCAGTGCCTGACCTAGCTTTCCCTCACCCCACCACCACCACCTCTGCTGGCTGCTCTTCTCTGTGAGAAATGGTACTTCCTTCCTCCCTTCTATGGGTTTCCTAGTTCCTTACTCCCCAAAGCCTTAGCCCTGACCTTATGCTCCTTCCTAGGACTGAGTTAAGGAAGGAGCAGGGCCCCTCTAGTACCTTGTCCCTGTGAGACAGTTTAGTTAATCTTTTTGTCACATCACAAAGAACGTACAGACAGAGGTGCCTCCCTAAGAGCTGAGAGCGGAGTATGCTAGTGAAAATGCTACAGGTGCCTTGGAAACACGCAATGTCTGGTGGGGCTGGCTGGTCAGTTTTGCAATTTTAGTTTAGACATGAAAAAGAGACTTATGGCCAGCTGGGTGGTGGTGGCACAGGCCTTTAATCCCAGCACTCGGGAAGCTGAGGCAGGTGAATCTGTGAGTTTTAGGCCAGCTTGGTTGACAGAGTAGGTTCCAAGAGAGCCAGGGCTACACAGTGAACCCCTGTCTCAAAAACTAGAGAGGGGGAGAGAGAGACAGACAGACAGACAGACTGACAGACTGACTGACTGAAGGTAAAGTGTCAGTTCCAGGTTAAAAAAATAAAAACCAACCTGAGGCAATGCCTGGGAAAACAAGTGTTGGCTACAGGAATTAGTCTCCTATCCTTAGGAGTCCTGATCCTCTACTGAGATGGCCACTCCTTGACTCTCAGCATCCTCAGTTCCATCAGTATTAAAAAGTATGTACTCTGACCCAGAAGACTGAAAAGACAAAGGTGTATAGTGTGTTCACATTGCACAATTACAGGAAATGACCTGTGGATGGAGCAAGATTTCTGTTGCAGCCTTTTAGAAGAAATGACCTGCTGGGAGTTTCCCCAAGCACCATGCCAGTCTCTCTCTGCCCCTGACCCCAGCAGGGAGGCTCAGCATAAATACCAGCCTCCTCTCACTGACAGCCACAGCCACCCATCTCTGCCCATCAGACATCAGGTGAGGGACAAACCTATGCACAGATACTTAGTGTGTGCTGGGTTTCAGCAAGTGTGCTTTCCTCCCAAGGGAATTCCTCACTTTCATTCACCGGGTGTGGGATTTGTGCCGGCTGAGGGGGCACAATGCTTCTTGCTGAATCAGAGGCTCCTGGAGGGAGTGGTGATCTCTGCTCCTGCAGCTTCATCAGAGCTGCCTGCTGCCTTCATAAACAGTTCAGCAGGCAGGATGGGGTCAGAACTGAGACCTTGTGGCTCTGAGCGGGGTCCTGCTGTGAGGTCTCCAGGGGCCACTGCTAGGACACTACTGAACATCAGTAAGACAGAACAACCAGGGTGTCTGTGGATGAGACACCCGAGAAGGAGGCGCCAGACTGTGGGCGTCTCCTTCAGCCTGTCCTTTCATTTCAGCAGGATGAAGCTTCTCACTGGACTCATTTTCTGCTCCTTGGTCCTGGGAGTCAGCAGTGAAAGCTGGTTTTCATTCCTTAGCGAGGCTTACCATGGTAAGGCTTTGGGGGCAGAGAGGCACAGCCTCTAGGGGTCTCCTGAGTGTTGGGAGAATTCCTGCAGATTCCGGAGTGTTAGCACCTAGCTTTGATCTGCCTTTTGTGATTGCTAGCTCCTGTCTCTGGTACCCTCTGTTTGAAGTCTTATCTGAGAGTTTCCTAAGGGGTTTAAAGCCTATGCAAACTTGGTTAGGACCAAGCCAAAACACTGTGGTATTCCTTTACTGAGAATTTGCATTTGGCATTGTCCCTTTAGGGGGCTTAGATAAGAGGTTTTGGTAAATGGAATTGACTTACTAAGGTGTAAATTGTATAACAATAAAAGGGCCCTTTGCTAAGCTACAGTGGTTCAGTCCAGAGAGATGAATCCACCTTGCAGTTGGAAAAGGCTAAGATTCATCCTTGAGGTGCTTCTGTGTCTTCATTCCATGGACCCTCATTAACACCACCTGTTATACAACACCCGAGCATTCAGAAGAGCTGGACTCACTGTCCTGCTTGTCAGGATGGACCAGGGACTCTGGCAAGACTTCCTGAAATGCACTGCATACAGCAGGGGGCAGAGCAGAGATCACAACCTAGCTGTGCTTTTCAATGTTTATTACATATGTCAACAAAAACAATGTCATTGTTCTAAGTCTTAACTCGGTAATTTCTAGATGGCCTCAGACAAGTGTAAATAGTACTGAACTCCAGTTCACAATATTATCTGTCCTCATGGAGCAAAGCGTCTGCCCCCAACAGATCTGCCACAGTAGAAAACGATTCCCTGATGCACTAACATCGCAATCACTACTGTGTACGCACTGAACACCACATGGCGGTGAGCAGTCCCATGCTCGGGCCACTGAACCATGACCAACTTCTCCCAAGAGACGACTGTGGTTGACAAACTGAGGTCACAGAGCCACAAGAGTCAAGTGCCAAGGTGGAGATGGTGGCAAGAGCAACTGCAGCAGCATGGCAGGTTCTGTTCCTGGCATGGTTTGAGGTATCCCTTTTCCTTCTGTGGCAAAGTCCTCTGAAGTTTCCGGAGCAGGATTCCACTTGGTCAAAATGATACCATGTCCTGACAGATCTCCCACTAGGCCTGCTGTGACCAGAGGAACCGGTCACACTTCTCAAGCATGGCTTGTATCAGCGCTCTGAAATTCCACAGAAGGAAACAAGCAAATTCAGTTGTCCTAGTTCATTCTTAATAGCAAAGCAAAAACTCTAAAGACTAAAGAGGACTCAAAACACTGTGATAAAAGACAAAGGCTGAAACCAGCAGAGAGCTGGGAACATCATCATTCGGGAACTGGAATGTTGCCAGGCATAGATGAGGTCTCGGGTTCAATGCCCAGTGTTGGGAAACAAGGAAGTGATCAACAAAATGAACAAGCAATCTGGAATGGGAGAAAGTACATGCAAATCCTACCTGGTAAGAGGCATCTAGATATTTAGAATATGGTGGAATTCCACAGCTAAATTAGCAACCTGACTCTAAAATGGCAATAGACTTAGCTATTTCTCCAAGGATGATTTCAAAGCTGGTAAGCACAAATATTTATTCAGCATCACTACCAGTTGAGAAGCTCTTCTCAAATCTAAAACCTCTGAAACCTGGAATACTTCCGTTCCCAGGTCTATTAGCTATGGGATACTCAACCTATATTGTTATCATTCTACTTTGATGAGGCATCTGGGATGCTCCAACTCAACAGAAAGTCGAATGATGGTTGTCAGGGGTATGGGAATGAAGGCCTGTTTAATAGCTCTGGCCCATCAATTCAGAGGAAAATAGACTAGAAACTGGCTGCACAGCAACCTGCACACACTGAATCACTAAATGCTCTAGACAGCAAATTTCACATGCTTCTTTCTTTTCCTTTTTTTTAAGACAGGTAGTTGCCGGGTGGTGGTGGCGCACGCCTTTAATCCCAGCACTCGGGAGGCAGAAGCAGGCGGATCTCTGTGAGTTCGAGGCCAGCCTGGGCTACCAAGTGAGTCCCAGGAAAGGCGCAAAGCTACACAGAGAAACCCTGTCTCGAAAAAAAAAAGAAAAAAAAAAAAGACAGGTAGTTAATGCTATACAGACCAGGCTGGCCTTGAACTGCTGATCCTCCTGTCTCAGCCGCCCCAGAGCTGAGATTACAGGTGTGTGCCATCACACTTGCCTATGGTTTGTTGTTGTTGTTTTGTTTTTTTTTCTACAACATCTATTTTAACACAAATAGAAAAAGAAAAACTTGAGTAAAATAAGTGTGTGTGTGTGTGTGTGTGTGTGTGTGTGTGTGTGTGTGTGTGTGTAATATTTAAGTAAATAGTTTTGCTTTGTGTTTTAAACTGGATATTGAATTCAGGGCTTCATGCATGATAAATAAATGCTCTGCCACTGAGCCACATGCCCCGCCTCTTTTTACTTTTGAGATGGGATTTCACTAAATCCCCTGTGTCTTTGAACTCATGGTTCTCCTGCCTTGGCCTACTAGGCAGCAAGCTCACAGACCTGTATCAATACCATTCTTAGAGAACTGAGGATGTATGGTAGTGGGACACTCACACTAAGCTGAAGAGTACCTTGATCATGCTGATGAGTAAAATTTTACTTTGGCCTCTTCATTTAAACCATAATCAGCAGATGTGTCTCAGTCTCCTCGTGTGCTAGTGAGGGGTTGAGACTACATGATCTCTGCACTCCCATCTACCTACTGCTGAAAGTCTGTGCAAGCTTACATGTGCAGGCACCACAGACAGTGTACGGCAGCCTGGCATTACCTCTATCTTCTCTCAGTGATCCTCAGGATGTCACAGGCTCTGGTAAACTTTGCAG
Source organism: Peromyscus californicus insignis (assembly GCF_007827085.1). Classification (NCBI taxonomy): domain Eukaryota; kingdom Metazoa; phylum Chordata; class Mammalia; order Rodentia; family Cricetidae; genus Peromyscus; species Peromyscus californicus. The sequence continues at coordinate 32,089 of NW_026294550.1, read as the reverse complement.
ACAACTCAAGGGCTAGACCACATTCCTGTAGCAGTGACTAAGCCCGATCTGGGCCCATGGCCTTAGCTAACAAGAGTGCCACATTCTCCACATTGATGGGGGCAGGCCCATCACTGAGGCTCGCATTCAGTGACTCCTGAGGAATTGGCCTCGTGCTCTTGTTCTGTAGTAGATGTAGGAGAAGCTTCCATTCCTCCAAGGTCTCAGGGATCCACCCTGCACGCAGAAACACAGCGCGCATACAGGCTCCATACATGAAACATGAGAACTGTAAGAACACTTAAGACCAAACAAAGACATTCAAGAACAGAGTCTCTTCACTTCAGCACAAACCTTTCGAACACACAGAGTTAAAATCACCCTCAAGCTTCCTGGATATGCAACAAGGAACAAAACAGAATCAACCTCCACACTCCTGCAGCAATCAGGTTATAAAGGCTTACATAGATGAACAAATCACTACTTATGAATCATGTTAAGTATATGAAGGAAAATAATAAGGAACTATAGAACTGCAGGCGTGGTTCAGAGGATCTGAGAGAGGTTCTAACGTGGAAGCAACATCCAAACAAAAGCTAAAGAATGAGACAGGCAAGAGGGCACATGCATGCAGCCTGCATGACATCTAAACTTGGAGCAGGGGCAAGCGGGGAGGGGAGAGGGCTGCATTTCTGACCCAGGAGACATGGAAGATGATGGGACACAGCAAAGAACCTGCTGAGTTCAGGGGATATCTGAAAAGCTGCAGTGCATAAAGGTAAGAGTGTGCAGTGAGGATAAGACGATAGGTCAGGTCCACGAGAATACTTAACAGTATAAACTGTATATGAGTTCATACAAGGGCTTTCAGGGAGGAAGCTACATCGCTCAGTTGTTTCTAAGATTTAATTTACTGTTTTGTGTGTGTGTGTGCGCGCACGCACACGTGCGTGCATGTGTATATGAGAGCATGTGTGCAGGTGTCCACAGAAGCCAGAAAAGGGTGTTAAAGTCCATGGAACTAGGATTATAGGCAAGTATGATCCACCCAACATGAGGTGATGGAAACCACTCTGGCCTTCTGCAAGAACACCAAGTGTTCTTCCCTGCTCAGCCATCTTGCCAGCCCTCTTTTTCTTTTCTTTTCTTTTTTTTTTTTTTAAAGACTCATTCTAGCTGCTGAACAGAAAGAGCTTTAAAGTGGGCAAGAATGAAAGGCAGATGTGCAGTTCTGAGACTACCTATCCCAAGAGTTATCTCACAACAGCATGTAAAAACATGGAGTATAGTGCTTAAAACAGTAAGCAGTTGTTAAATAGAAACAAAACCATAATATACCAAAGACTAGGCAAGGCCCCCACAATTTTAACAGTTATCTAAACTATGTAGACAACCTCTAAAATGTTCAAATTTGCTTACTGAAAAGTGAGGAGAGACTTCCAGAACACCACAATGAGGAGTTACATTTGGAATTTACATACCATTGTCCCCTTCCATCAGGCTTATGTCATTCAGATACACAATGTTGGTGAAGGCCTCCCTCCTCCTCTCCAGCTCCAGACAGAGTGTCAGATATCCAGGCCAGAAACTTAAAGGGAACAAAGTTGATAAAAGGAGTAAGTGCAGTGGATGTGCATGAACTGCACTGACCATATTAGCCACATGTGGTCATTAAAGCTTAAGGTCAAAGTAAATAAAAATTAAAACTCAGAGGTAATTTGTTGTTGTTAAGACAATCCTTTTCTTTTTTCTTTTCTTTTTTTTTTTTTTTGGATTTTTTCAAAACAGTTTCACTGTGTAGGCCTGGCTATCCTGGAACTCCCTCTGTAGACCAGTTTGGCCTTGAACTCAAATTCTGCCTGTCTCTGCTTCCTAAGTGCTGGGATTAAAGGCATGCACTACCACCAGCTAGTGTTAAGTCTTTTTTAAAAGATTTATTTATTTAAAGGAACTTTAAATTTTTTATGGATATGGGTATTTTGCCTACACGAATGTCTGTGTATCAAATGTATGCCTGTTGTCCAACAAGCCCAGAAATAGGTAATGGATCCCCTGGAACTAGAGTTATAGAGTTGTGAGCTGCCATGTGAGTGCTGGGAATTGAACCTGGGTCCTCTAGAAAGTACTCTTCACCCCTCAGCCATCTTCCCAATCCCAAGATTTACTTAAGTATGTATTTATTCATTTATTTTTTGCTTTGTTGGTTTTTTTGTTTTGTTTTGAGATAGGGTTTCTCTGTGTAGCCCTTGAGTGTCTAGAACTCACTGTGTAGACCTGGTCTCAAACTCACAAAGATCCACCTCCCTCTGCCTCCCAAGTACTGGGATTAAAGGTGTGCACCACCCCAGCCCAGCCCAAGATTTATTTTTATATTTTGTATGTGCGTTTGTCTACATATATGTGCATAATGTACAAGCCTGGTGTTCCCAAAGGCCAGAAGAGGGCATCAGATCCCCTGGAACTAGAATTACATCAGTTGTGAATCTTCATGTAGATGCTAGGAATTGAACCTAGATCCTTAGCAAGAGCAACAAGTGTTCTTAATCACTGAGCCACCTCTCCAGTCCCTAAAAATCAGTTTTGTAGTTAAAAATTGGTGATTGCATGTGGCTAGTGGCTAGGAGGCAGTGCAGTAGAATATTTCCATTATCACACAAACTTCTACTCCAGAGCCTTGATCTAGTGCACTTAATAAATAAAGCTTTATGTACTTTGCAAATAGTTTCGTTTTTTAATTTTATTTGCTTTATGTCTATGGCTGCTTTGCCTGCATGTATACATATATGTACCACATGTGAGTCTGGTGCCTCGGGAGGCTGGAAGAGGATGTCAGATCCACTGGAATTGGAGCTACAGATGGTTGTGCTGAGAATTAAACCTGGATCCTCTGGAAGAAAAGCCAGTGCTCTTAACCCCTGAACCATATCGTTAGTCCCTCCTTTTTAAGTTTTACCATTCAATACAAAAAAAGAATGTTTGTCTCCAAATCTCATTCCATGGACTTTCTCCTTGGGGGGCTCCCTAATCACCAACCCCTCATCCTGTAATAATTCACACAATCTCTTCCTGTAGGATTTCCTTTCTCGTGGATGACACTAGGAATCATCTCAGGAGAGTCTAAAAGAGGGCCAGAGATAGTTCAGCAGGTTACGGCATTGCTGCCAACCTTGACAATCCAAGTCCTATCCCCGGGACCCGTAGGGCAGAGAAGAGAATAAACTCTAGAAGACTGTTCTCTGACCTCCACACAGACGACATGCATGCACCTGCCCCCTCCTCAAAATTAAATTAAAAATAAAACAAACTACTATTTATTATTTAAGTCCAAAGAGTATCTCATGATCTCACCACCTGCCACCAGTCTCATCCTTCATTATCAATGAATAAATAAGTACCACATAGTTGCCATTGCATGAATTCCCTCTAAGGGAAAAGAAAGACAAAGGTCCCTCTAAAAGACACTGTTTCAGGTGGAGCAGAAGTCAAGACTACCAGACAGTGACTGACCCTCTCATCAGTGGTGTCAGTTTTTCATCCTCCTGCTGCCTCCCTCAGCAGACCCTCCCCACTCCACAGCCTTCAGGGCTGACTCCCAATCTCCCTTCCTCCGGAGCCCTTCACCAGAAAACCTACTCTGATCTCCCCCTTCTTGCAAATCTTTTATCTATTCTAACTGGTGTGGAAACAATATGTAATGGCCTGAGAACTAACTGGCTCTAGCAACTGGGCAGAAGGAATACAAAGAACTCACATGGGCCATCCTCTCCTTACAATACAGGAATAAAATTTCAAAGAAAGATAATGGTTACTATCACTTAAAACATAGGGCTGGAGAGATGGCTCAGGAGTTAAGATCACTGGCTGAGCCAGGCAGTGGTGGCGCACACCTTTAATCCCAGCACTAGGGAGGCAGAGGCAGGCGGATCTCTGTGAGTTCGAGGCCAGCCTGGTCTATAAAGCGAGTTCCAGGAAAGGTGCAAAGTTACACAGAGAAACTCTGTCTCAAAAAAACAAAACAAAACAAAAAAAGATTGTTGGCTGCTCTTGCTGACGACCTGGGTTCCACTTAGCACCCACGTGGTGACTCACAACTGTCTATAACTCCAGTCCCAGCAAGTCTTGATGTCCTCTTCTGACCTCTGTAGTGCAGACATTCATGTAGGCAAAATGGCCATACACAGAAAGTAAAAACTATAGTGTTAAAAAAAAGTGCATTGATGTTTAAGTATCATATTGAATCCTTGCATAATAAAGCACACCAATGCTGGACCTTGACTAGAAGCTTATTTGTGGATCTCAACCTCCAGACCAGCATATGTAAACATCCTCACTTACCCATAGGACTTACAGATGTCAGTCATTTTCTCTTTGGTTGTAAAGTCTGCAGGAAGTTTAATCAGAAGAAGGATCAACTGACAATAACCCCAGGAAAGCAAGTGTGAATGTGGCCTATGAAATGAAAAAGTAAAGATAATTAGATAGGAAATCTCTAGAAAGTACTTTGTAGTCATCTAATGGGGAGACTACAGTTGAAGCGTATACCATTATTATAATTTCCAAATATTTCTATCTTGCTTTTTAAAAAATTAAAAATAGCTCCTTTTCTTATAACTTGCTCATTTCAAAATGAAAAAACAACAACTGTGGTGATATTTTATTTGTGCTGAAATGTGGTGATATTTTATTTGTGCTTTAATAAATAAAGCTTGCCTAGAGATCAGAGGAAAAAGGCCAGCCATTATAAGTAAAGAAGTCAGGGAGCTGTAGCACAGGTGTGTTCAAGGCCACACTAGGGAATGGAGGCAGGTGTGGTGACACACGCCTTTAATCCCAGTATTAAACATGCCTTTAATCCCAGTACTAACCACAGAGGTCTGGAGGTCTGTACAGACAGACAGAAAGTGACAGAGCTGTGTAGGAAGAGGAAGTGATGTAGCTGGGCTAAAAGAGCCAATAAGAGAACAGAACAGAAACATATAAACGTAAGTATACAGGAAGAAGCTTTCTTTGAAAGCTGCTGACTTGGCAAGGTGAGGTTAGCTCACAGTTTGCCCTATTCCTCAGATCTTTCTCTCAGACTTTAATCCAAATTTCTGGCTCCGTGTTATTTATTTATTAAGACCATTTAGAAATTCTTGTTACAAACAACAACAATAATAACAAAACAGAAATAGGGACTGGGGTGTAACTCAGTGACTGCCTAGCATGCAGGTACTAAATTTAATGCTACTACTGTACCGATTTAATTCAATTTAATCCTAATACCTTGATTCCATCACCCACAGCCACTGCTGTCTTCCTAGGGTTTTGCTGAGGAGTAAATCAAATAAAATAGGCATTTGGCAAGAGGCAGTGCTTTCAAAAGGCTTCCCTTAGAGGAGAATACAGGACTGTTTCCGAGTCATGTACTGGTGTTCATTTTTTCACAGATTCTATTTTTTAAATCCTCAGGGCACATTTTGTGGGAGCCCGTTCTCGGGTTCCTCATGGCTTTACCCAGCAGGTCCGCATAGAGGATGATTAGACCACGGGCCTAAGTGCAGGTGTCTGGGATGGTCTGCACTTGGCTGTGCTGGGGGAGGAGGTCTTTTGCTCCACCCCTTGGCATCTCTATAAAAACCCTGGGGCAGAGACAGTCGGGGCCGTTGGAATAGGTTCCAGGCCCTCTCGAGGCTATCCTTTATTTTCTATCTGTTTATTTCCGTGATATTCTCCGCAATAAATCCTTCTATCTAATATTTCCTGCTGCTCGCACTCAAGAAAACTCTGGGGAACTGTGGGGGTGGTTGGGTAAACGCCCCACAGAATGGCGCCACGAACAGGGACTAAAGAAAAAAAGGGCGCCTAAAAAAGGGGGGGACTAAATACAAATGAACGGGGACTAAAGAGAAAGTAATAGGGACTAAAGATAAAGGAAAATAATAGTTTTATTACAGAGTTTTTGGCGAAAGTGCTGAGTTCAGCCCTGCCAGTGGATAATGCATGCCGGTGTTATGGAAAATATATATTTTATATATATTATTGAGAGGCAGGGGTTTTATCCTCGAGAGAAAAGGAAAGCGGACTGGAAGGATGTCCGATGCTGCAGCGAAATTCTCTTCTGTCAAAATTTTCTACCTTCTATCCCTTTCTCAATTTCTATCTGAAAAATAAGTATAAGGCATAGGGTAGTAATATAGTATAGGAAAAACTTAGAAGTTTAAGATTGTGTAGGAAAAAATAAGGCAACTAGACAGAAAAACTCTCCAATATTCTAACTTTGGGGGCTATGAATGCAAACTGGGGGGAAAAATCTTTCTTTGGGCTTTACGGGTAGTAAAAAAGCTCTTCTTTGAGCTTATGGGGAAGAAAAAGTTTCCTATGGAAGCTTTTTGACCTGGGGGACAGCTGAAATGCTAAGTCCAAGCGGCAGGAGAAAGTGATTTCTCCCTGAGGCAAAAATGGGGGTGTAAAAAGCCAAAAAGTTTAAAGTTGGGAAGTTTTGGGAAAAGTTGGTCTTCCTCCTGGGGAAAAAATCTTTCTCAAACTATAAAGCTTTTCTTGGAAAATTTTGGGGGAAAATCTCTCTAAAAAAGCCTTAATCTTTCTCAAACTAAAAGCTCTCAAACTTAAAAACTAAAGCCTTTAACTTTCTCAGAAGGACAAAAATTAGAATCACCTGAAGATATTAGTATGGGGACCACCTGTGATTAGCTCAAAGGGAAAACAACAAACCTCTTAAGACAGCAAAACCTAAGTTCTCTTTCAAGCTTTAAAAATCCTCCCTGCAATGCAGGAGGCAGGGACAAGTTTCTAAAAACCTTTTCTAAGCTGTCTCTTCAAACTAGTAGAAGACAGTGGGTCAGAGTACCCTGAGGGAAACACTTGGGAGAGTGTGGGTAAAGAGCTACAGAGAGCCCAAAAGGGCCTGAAACTCTACCTGAGAAAAGCAAAAAAGCCAAGCTTTTCAGTTATGCCCAGCTGAGGCAACAAGGGTTTTGTTTCTGAGCATTTCAGAATGAAAAGGTGCTCCTAATTGTCCTAATGCAAAGATCCCCTGAAGCATGCAAATTGTTAGCATTGTATCCTTGCTTCTGACCAAAAACCCAGAGGCGACTGGCCAGCGTCTCTGAGTTGGAGTGCATTTCAGGGATACTAGGGTTCCTGCAGTGGTAAACTTCCTGGAGCACAGAGCTGAGGCAGGAAGGTGCAGGACCCAGGGGAAGATTGCTAATGAACAACCAAAGCTAAAGCCGGTGGGAACGGCACAGTTATCCACTTTCCTACAAGTCCCGGGTTGATAGATCCACAGCTGTAAAAAGGAAATCTGAGAAAAAGCTTTCCTATCAGAGTAAGGACCTTTCTGGGAAAACAGTAAAGCTGAACTGTGTCTGAAGCAGTTGTGCTGCTGAGTCAGAACGCTGTCTGGGGAAAGAGCCCAGCCAGGGCAGAACAGAACTATCCAGGAGTAAAGCTTTCTTTTCTGTCAGAGAAAGCATCTCTTTGAGAAAAGCTTTGTTTCAACTAACTCCTGGTGAAATGAGGGAGTGTAGCCCTGAGGGGTGATTGCCTCTGGCATAAGCTCTGTCCTTGAGCACCCAGACAAGCAAATGCAACCCACTGGGGGACTGGGCCAGGTGAAGGCCTGATGAAGCAAAACACCTGTCCTAATGGGGGTTTAGAAATGGCAAAAACCTCCCTTGCTAGATTTTCAGTCTGTACGCAAACCACACAGACCCCAAAAACAGAAACAGACAAAAAGCCCCTACCTTCAGTGGCTGGGAAAGCCATCTCTGTAGTGTCGGAAACTGTTTCTGGGGTAGAGGGGATAAACTGAGACCAAACTGGGAACTGTCTGGGAGAAAGACTCTGAAGAAACAGAAGGGACATAATCCTCCCCAGAAATATATGACCTGAAAAAGCTGCTAGAATTTAAGGCAGATTTGGGGAGAGAAAAAAGCCCCTACCTCCAAAGGCAGCTAGCAGAGGAACAGAGCCACAGACAGATACCTGAAGCTCTGCATCTGGGGAAGGGAGGAACAAGCAAAATGAGAATAAAATCAGTGGGAGAAAATCTCTCTGAAGGAGCTATGGAAAAGCTGTTGTATGTGATCTTGTTTTTCACTGACTGGCTAAGACAAACACAAGCCCCGAGGAAAGTTGCTATCAGAAATTGCCCACCTCAATGCGCGCTAACGAGGCAGGTGCAGTTCTGATCTGGGGCCAGTGTTAAATGAAGGAGAAACACCTGTTGAAGCCAGCTGAGGAGAGAATGGCAATCTCCCAACGTGGCAAAGCTGAAAATGTAAAATGCTTGTTCAAATCTCCCATTGCAAAAGCAAAGAACTTTGTTCAAACCTCCCGGGCAAGAATTTGTAAGCAAGTCTGGTAAAAGAGAACCAGTTGACTCTCAGACCCCAAAAAAATACGGGAAATGACTGATATAAGGGAAATGATATAAAGGGACTGATATTATTATGGACTGATATAAGGGAAATGCATTCTGGGAAAGGTAGTTTTTCCGCTAAAGATGGCGACATTGCCCTGAAACACTTTTTGTCAGCTCGAAAATACGTTCCTGGTAAACTTAAAATACAGCTTTTAAAAGAATAAGGAGGAAAAACATCTAAGAGTTTAAGTGTCAGTTCCAATGAAAAATTGAAAGGATACGGAGCTAGGTGCTTCTTGGTTTGGGGCTCCATTGGTAAAATCCCTTATTTACCCTAATAGCTGTGCAAAGTTTTTACAGTAGTTGGAAGACAAAAAGCTACCTTTAAGAGCAAACAAGCCACTTTAAAATCCTTAAGAAAGCAAGAGAGCAGTTTATACACTGAATGTTTTCTTAGATATGAAGAAACTTATGTTGCAATTAAAAAAGTTCTTTGCCTTTTGAACAAACTGCCTGCAATGAGTGATTCCTTTGCAAATCTAATTAAGGAGACAAGGAAACAGGCATTCAAAAAGAAATGACTGCTTTATAGATGGGAAACAAACTTCAGAAAATCTAGCTGTCTTACAAAAGAGTTGCTTCACCTGAAAGTTCCTTGTAAAAAAATCAATGATAAATATTACAGCTGCTAATAATATCAGGAGTTAAAGCTAATGAAGTGAAAATACTAAATCCTGAAAATGCTTTGAGTAAGCTAATGAAGGATATGTTTCATGAAAGAACATCTATGTTCTTGACTCCTTTGATTAGTAAAAATATTGGAACTAACAACAACCAAGTCAAAATGTTTCAATATATTCAAGATGCTATTCCACAAAAGAAAGCTGCCATGCTTTGTGGGCCATATTAGAGCTCTCTCCAATCTTCCTGGTCCTTTAGCTGAGGGTAATGCGAAATGGAAAGATCCCTGCTCGGGATTATGGAAGGGTCCCGATCCTGTGTTAATATGGGGTCGAGGACATGTTTGTGTTTTTTCACAAGAGGAGAATGAAGCTCGGTGGTTACCGGAGCGTCTGGTAAGGAGCGTGGAACTAAGGAAGGGTCAGCTCCAATGATGTTCCTATAAAGGAACCAGAATGAAAGTGGCTCGATTAGTATTTCTGAGGTTTTGTCACTGGTTAATGCAAACAGTGAGGAAACAGAGTTAGGAGCTGTGCTGCTTTTGGCTTTACTAGCTCCTTTAGAAAAATACTTTATATCACCTAATAGCTGTGCGGTATTTGGCAAAGAGCTTTACAGCAGCTAAATACGGTAATTTCACCCTCAGTGTGAAGTGAAGTTTTTCGGTAGAACAAACCAAAAGTACTGCTGTAATAGAAACGTTTGTCTGAATTGAATACTTAGGGGAGCTATTATGAATCTGGGTGAAGGGACAGCCTCTAGTTAAAAACCGTCTACCGCTGACAGTGCATCTCTGCTGCTCCGGAACAGCTGAGAGAACTGGCAACTTTGGAGTGTGGCATCATCCTGGGAAGGTTACAGTCCCCTAGCAACAACTATCACAATTCTATGACAACACCACTCACTAAATTCCCAGTGCTTTATAACAAAGCTGACTATAAACTCTAAACTTTAGAAATGATGTACGTACTTCCTGTCTAGTTAAGAGAATCTTTCTAATAGAGATAGTGATAATAATTAAGAGTAAGAAATAGAAAAAGATGAAAATAAGATATGTGAGTTTATAAAAATTCTCTTGTTAGATCTGTGTTAAGAAATCTTTAGGTATTTGCTAAGTTAAATATATGCTAATGGTAGCCCTATATAAGTTTGTAAAATAGATCTATAGAGTTCCTTTAAGAATATAAGCTTGCAAGAAATATCTAAGTAGTCTTAAGACATGTAGTAATAAGCTTGTAAGAAGTGAAGATACTAGTTGTAAATGTAAGTTTAAATAAGAAATAAAATAAGAAGTATATAAGAAGTAATAAGAAATATATTTGCTAAAGTAGTTCTATAGTTTCCTTAAGGAGTATAAATAAGTAGATATTAATACGTTATATGTGAGTTTGTAAAAAAGTGTAAATGTTGAATGTGAGTCTAAATGCTTTGCAAATCAAAACAACTCTGAGATACCACCTTACGCCTGGAAGAATGGCTAAGATCAAAAACACTGAAGACACCTTATGCTGGAGAGGATGTGGAGCTAGGGGAACTCTCCTCCACTGCTGGTGGGAATGCAAGCTTGTACAACCACTTTGGAAATCAATATGGCGCTTTCTTAGAAAACTGGGAATCAATCTCCCCCAAGATCCAGCTATACCACTCTTGGGCATATACCCAAGAAATGCTCAACCACACCATAAGAGCACTTGTTCAGCTATGTTCATATCAGCATTGTTTGTAATAGCCAGAACATGGAAACAACCCAGATGCCCTTCAACTGAAGAATGGATAAACAAAATGTGGTACATATACACAATGGAATACTACTCAGCAGAAAAAAACAATGGCATCATGAGGTTTGCAGACAAATGGATGGATCTAGAAAAAATCATCCTGAGTGAGGTAACCCAGACTCAGAAAGACAAACATGGTATGTACTCACTCATAGCAGGATACTAGACATGAAACAAGGATGAATTGTCTGCTACTCACATCACCAGGGAGGCTACCCAGAAAACAGGACCCCAAGAAAGACACAGGGATCGCCCAATGACAGAGAAATGGAATGAGATCTACATGAACAGCCTGGACATGAGTGGGGGTAATGAAAGGCGAGGGTCGAGGGAAAGAGAGCTTGGGGGAGCGGGAGATCCCAGCTGGATCAACAACAGAGAGGGAGAACAAGGAATAGGAGACCATGGTAAATGAAGACCACATGAGAACAGGAAGAAGCAAAGTGCTAGAGAGGCCCACAGAAATCCACAAAGATACCCACACAACAGACTGCCGGCAATGGTCGAGAGACAGCCCGAACTGACCTACTCTGGTGATGGGATGGCCAAACACCCTAATTGTTGTGCTAGAAACCTCATCCAACTACTGAGGGATCTGGATGCAGAGATCCATGACTAGGCCCTGGGTGGAGCTCTGGGAGTCCAATCAACGAGAATGAGGAGGGTTTATATGAGCGAGAATTGTTGAGACCAAGGTTGGATAAAGCACAGGGACAAATAGCCAAATGAATGGAAACACATGAACTATGAACCAATGGCTGAGGGGTCCACACTGGATCAGGCCCTCCGAATGGGTGAGACAGTTGATTGGCTTGATCTGTTTGGGAGGCATCCAGGCAGTGGGACCAGATCTTGTGCTCATTGCATGAGTCGGCTGTTTGAAACCTGGGGCCTATGCAGGATTGTTTGGCTTGGCCTGGGAGGAGGGTACTAGACCTACCTGGACTGAGTCTACCAGGTTGACCTCAGTCTGTGGGGAAGGCTTTGCCCTGGAGGAGATGGGAATGGGGGGGGGGGGGCGTTGGGGGGAAGGTGAGGGGGACGGGAGGGGGGAGAACAAGGGAATCCGTGACTGATATGTAGAACTGAATTGTATTGCAAAATAAATTAAAATAAATAAACAAAAAAAAGTCAAAAAATATATATAATAAATTATATAAATATATAATAAATTATATAAATAAATATATATAATAAATAAATTTATATATATATATATATATATATATATATATATATATATATATATATAACAAACAAACAAAGAAGTCTGGGCATTGTGTCTCACATCTTTAATCCCAACACTCAGGAGGCAGGGGCAAGTGGATCTCTGTGAGTTTGAGGCCAGCCTGGTCTACATAGCAAGTTCTAGGCCAGCCAGGACTACATAAAGAAAGCCTGTCTCAAAAACAGATAAATAAAGTCAAAGAAGCTAGGCATGATAACACATGCCTGTGATTACAGCAGTAAGGAAACTAAGGCAAGAGGACTGCCACAAGTTCAAAGCCAGACTGTGCTACAAACCAAGTACCAGACAAAGCAGGGCTATGTAACAATCTTAAACATTAACAACAACAAAGTCAGAGAAAAGAAAATGACACCAATGTACCTTCAGAAAATATCACACATAAGAAGCTGGCAAACATCCATAACGCCAGTTCCAGGATATCTGCAGGCCCCAGACACACATGTGGGTCATATACATCCATATAGAAAGAACAGTCATCCAGCCGATGGTGGTGCACACCTTTAATCCCAACACTCTGGAGGCAGAGGCAGGAGGATCTCTGTGAGTTCAAGGCCAGCCTGGGCTACAGAGTGAGTTGCAGGAAAGGCACACAAAGCTACACAGAGAAACCCTGTCTCGAAAAACAAAACAAAACAAAACAAAAAACCACTCATATACATAAAGTAAATATATCCAAAAATATTTTTTTTAAAGAATGTCTCCTTGTGAGATTTGGAGACTGTACCTGTAAAAACACCGTCGGACACAAATGTGGGGGCAGGAATAAACAAACAGAACAGAAGCAGCTTGCCTGCTCTTGTTTTTCAAAAGCAGTCTTCATTGAAGGAACCACTGTCTGACAGTCTAATGTGTACCTAGCACTGTGAAGCTCCAAAGGTACTGACAGTGGCAGTGAGTGAGGGATAGATGTAGTCTGAAGAAAGGACGCAGAAACAAGTATCTAATCGATGCCAGAGCAGTCACGAAGGCAAAGCAGCATCAATTACTGCATAAGCTGAGGAAGCAGAGCATGACCTGGAGAACCAAGCATGTTCCTAAGAAAGGATACATTCTTCCCCCCACCCTCTCCACCACCCGCCCAGAGCTGAGGACCAAACCCAAGACCTTCTGCTTGTCTAGCAAGTGCTCTACCACTGAGCTAAACCCCTAACCTGAGAAAGAATACAATCTCTAACGTAACTAGGCCATGGTGTCACATATCACATATTCAAAAAATACTTACGAAATGACGACCATCTACCAGATACTATGTCAAGCACTACAAACAGAGCAGTGAATAAAGTAGCCACAAAGTCCACATGGAGCTTACTGTTTATGGGTAAGGAAGGTATAAATATTTTATGAACATAAAATTATAAACAGTGATAAATGCTGTGCAAGGAGACCACTAATAGAGGGAGTTTTTAATAAGCTATATGTAAGCATCAGCAAGTAAGTGGCTGCCGTTCTCCAGCAACTTTCAGAATAAATTGCAAACTGAAGAGTTAAAGTAGCTATAATTCACTTTAAATACCTTGGTATAGATGTTGTGACATGAGTTAATTTAACCTTCGGGGGAAATAAGTTAACATTTTCACTGTATTTTAAAAAAGCAGTTAGTTACCCTTTGAAAAGCCCATTAGTAGACCACACTGCAGGGTGCCTATAAAAATCACTATCATTCTCTGAGTTTTCATTTGATTATATTAACTGGCAGAAGGGATATTAGGAATAACTTCTCACTGTAAAGTAAGCAGAGCACAAGCACAGATCCCACACTGCACCTCTGCTCATGCAGGATAAGCTGCTGACAAACTCCACAATAGCATTCCATGCTGCTTAGTATTTGACTCTGGACCTAATGCAACTAGGTGAGCTAATCCTAAGTGAGAATGGACTGAGTAGGCATGGAGCAGATCTTTCATACAAGTTACTTGTTGGAAGTCCTAAAGGCAGAAAGCTGAAGTTTCACTGAGCTTTCAAAAGCAGGCTCCACAACTGTTTATGTCCTGTATACTAACACGGACACACTAGATCATTACAGTGCCCCACCAAGTAGGGAGTTTATAAGAGAATGAGTACCTTCACCAGTGAGTACTAACCTGCCAGAAATCTCCCTAACAATTATAAAATGAAAAGGATCTCTTCATTTCTCTTATTACTGAATACTGTATGCAACATAGTCATCTCCAAACTTCCCCAAAATAAATTAACATAAAAACATTAAAAGCTGCAAGTGGGGCTAGAGATACAGCTCAGTGGTTAAAAGTATTGGCTGCTCTTCTAGAGGACCTAGGTTCAATTCTTGGCACCTACATAGTGGCTCATAACTGTCTGTAACTCCAGTTCCAGGAGATCTGGCACAAATGGTGTACAGACATATATGCAGGCAAAACACTCATATGTGTAAAATAAGACAAAATAATAATTTTAAAGAACACACACACACTTTAAAGTTGAAAGGCCTGGATGAAGTAACATGCACCAATAGGTCCAGTTACTTGGGAGATTGAGAAAGGAGGATTACTTGGGCCCGAGAATTTGAGGTCAGCCTGAACAATATAACAAATTCTATCCTGGGGTTCAGCTCAGTGGTAGACTGCTTGCCTAGCATGCATAAGACCGAGTTTGATTATCAGCAACACACAAAAAAAATTTAAGCTGACAGGTTGGTGTCTAGCTTATGGGTAGAAGAATCACTCAGCTGTAAAAGGCCCTGTGTTCAAACTCTAATGTCATTTTTAAAAACTGAAAAATAGGCTAGGCAGTGGTGGTATACCCCTTTAATTGCAGCATTTGGGAGGCAAAGGCAGGCAGATCTCTGAGTTCGAGGCCAGCCTGAACTACAGAGTGAGTGAGTTCCAGAACAGCCAGGGCTACACAGTGAGACCATCTTGAAAAAAACAAAACAACAAAAACTGAAAAATAAATATAAAAGCAAATGCTTCTGAATAAAGAGAAAAGGGCAAAGGAAAAACTTACCTAAGATGCAAGAGTCTGGGGAATGACAAAGACTGGGAGGATCCAACTGTATGATGTACCGAGGCTCTAAGCTAGAAGGTAAACACACTTGCTGACGATTTAATCACAACTTACAAGTGTACTTTTTGCAATATAGAGAAAATTTCAACATGAAAGCAACTTCAAGAGCCTAAATTCCATTCCCCTTATTCAATCATTTTAATCACAAGAAAGACAACTGCTTAAGGACTGTTCTGGCATCTCTAAATCTTTTGATAAAAATTACACCTCATTCTTAAAAGATCTAATCAAATCTCGGACATTCCACAATACTATAGATTTTAACCCAATGCCTCCAGGAAGTTCCATGCGGAGAGTGGCTACCTTGCAGTGATCACAGGAAGGGGTGGCAATGCCAAGAGCTTCTTGAACTGGTGTGTACTCAGCACTTCTCCATCAAAGTTCACTTCCCACATTCTGGAGCCTGGGTGTGCACAGTAGATCAAAGGCTGCTGGCCCCCAGCAAATTTTCCGGGGAAGAAACAAGCTCCATATTCTCCATCTCTTTCCTTATTTCCAATTTTCCAAAACTTTTCCCTAATTTCCAGAAACAAAGACAAAATAGGTTTATTTACAAAAACAAAATGTTAAAAACAATTGTATTAAAGAACTGAAAGTGCCACTACAAATCAGCACAGCCATATAACACCCCCCTCCACCCCCACTGACAAACGCCCTTTCCTCTTTCTGGTCTGTTGGTATTGTACCAGAAAACAATGGCACGGACTGGTCCAAATAGGGCCGGTTACCATAACCACTCTGTGACAGGAAGCCAAGGTCTTCACATCAGTACTGTTTATTATCAACAGAAAAGGAGGGCCTGTTTCAGATCCAAAAGGCATTACTGCTAAAAACCACTCCGTTCACCTGTGAACCTTTCCAACTGGCTTTCCAAGTCACTATGTTTAACACAATTCTTTGGACATTCCATGCAAGCTCTTACTCTACCTTTCCAACTGTCTCCAAGACCCTACTACCCTACAAACTTCCAATGAACTCTTCTTCATTTTCTTAAAATCCAGGTTCTTTTGAAATTCTGTGTCTTGGAACATTCTGCTCCCTTAGCAGTCCATGAGTTAGATATGAGAGCTGAGCTGCATGGGATACAGAGGGATAATGACCAGCTTGCTTCTTCCTAAAAACTCCTGTTACTTATTCTCTTTTTGTTTCTTGTCTGTTTGGGTTCTGGTTTTCTTTGTTGAAACAGGACCTCCCTCTGTAGCCCAGGCTGACCTAGAACTTATTATGTGGCCAGGTTAGACTTGAACTCTCAGCAATTCTCTTGCCCCAGCCTCCCAAATGCTGAGATTACAAGCATGACTTTCTTTTTACAATTGTTTTTAGCTGGCAAAAAAAATAATGGGTTTCACTCTGACATTTCACACACGTCTGTCATGTACTTTGCTTGCAATTACCTCCCCATCAGCCTCTGATTTCCTCTTCTACTAGTTCCCTTCCCCAGCTGCTTTGACATCTACCTACCGATCAGGTCAAATGATGCAGATGCAGTTAAACAAATACATATGCTTCTTTAATACACATCTCTATATAATTCTAGAATCTACATGAGTGAAAACTGCAGTGTTTGTCCCTTTCCTCCCCTCTAACAGTCCCCCTTCTGCTTCAGGTCATTCATGTATAGGCATGTGTGCATACACATTTTTATTCAAGTCTAGATTCTACACTTGTCTATTTGTTTCCTGATAAGTCTTCTTCATGACTTGGCTGCATCATTCTTCCTTTGAGAAATGCCCTAGGCCTCTGTTTGCTCAATTACCTGCTTCTTATATGCTGCTTTCACAGCAAGTACCACATTACATATGACACTTGTATCTACTTGAATGGTAGGTTATGAATTATGAATACAGTGTCTGGCCCACAGAAAGCACTCAGTAGTTTTGTTTTGTTTAAGGCAAGGTCTCACTATGCAGTCCAGGATAGCTTCAAACTCAGTCCATTAGTCCCCACTTCTGTCCTCAAGTACTAGGATTACAGGCATGCTCCAGCTCACTCAGCTCATGATGGCAGTCTGTTCTTGGAAAGTGATTTAATATGCTCTTTAGCAGAAGTCGACTCTGAGACCTTCAATGAATCAATAAATATTTTTCCACTTATTTGCTTTGTGAATAAACTGTTTTACTGTAAGAACATGGATGTAAAAATGCTTTGAAATATACAGAGCACTATAAGAAGTTATAATTGTATTTATTATGCTGCTTATTTGCTATGTTGCCTTGAATTCCTAATTCTCCTGCCTCCATTACTTAAGTGCTAGAGTTACAGTATGTACCACCATGCCCAGCTTAGGAGTCCCAATTTTTTTCTTTTCTTTTTTTGGGGGGGTGCAGTTTCAAGACAAGGTTTCTCTGTATAGCTTTGGAGCCTGTCCTGGAACTCACTCTGTAGCCTAGGCTGGCCTCGAACTCACAGAGATCCGTCTGCCTCTGCCTCCTGAGTACTGGGATTAAAGGTGTGTGCCATCACTGCCCATCGGAGTCCCAATTTTTAGAGAATGCCATTTGTTGGACAGAATGTGGGTTAAAACTAAAAAAAAAAATTATGTGAACTTTTAAATTATTATTATACTATCCATGATTCTCCAAACTGAATCCCAGCTAATAAAAGGAGGCAATTCAACATACTATTTCTGCATCAGGTTCTACATTACTGCAACTCAACTCTAGCTGTACCCCATGAAATGAGTATTTCAGGCCTTGTTTATTGCATAATTCTCACTTTTTTATGCATGCTTGAAGTTTTCCATAACAATTTTCTCTATTCATTTACTTATTTCTATTCATTCATTTATTCATTAAGACCTGCCTCCAATTCACCTGCCTCTGCCTAAGTGACAGGATTAAAGGCATGTATGACCACACCCAGTTTCCTTTTATTTCTTTAACTCCAGGAAGGTTTTTCTGACTGTCAGTTTTTAATTTTTCTTTTCTTTTCTTTTCTTTTTTTTTTAAGATTTATTTATTATGTATACAGTGTTCTGCATGCATGTATGCCTGGAGGCCAGAAGAGGGCACCAGATCTCATTACAGATGGTTGTGAGCCACATGTGGTTTCTGGGAATTGAACTCAGTACCATCTGGAAGAGCAGGCAGTGCTCTTAACCCCTGAGCCACCTCTCCAGCCCTTAATTTCTTTTTCTATTACTTTATTGTACATTTACTTTAATTTCAAATTGTATTTGTGTGTCTCTGTGTGTGCCTCTGTGTACACCTGTGCCTATGCATGGCTGTGTGGTGTTATGCATATGTGCATGCATGTGTGTTTGTGGGAGGCAGCTGGGTCAAAGTTCAAAAATTTTCAGTAACTGTTGTTGGCCAACAGCTTGACTGTTGACCTCATCAAGATGGATGCATAACAAATTTTTAAAGAAGAATGATCCTAAGAAATAGGGTGGCCAGCAAACCAACCAGGGCCAGGATGAAAAGAATGGCCACTGAAGACTTCTGAGCATGGAAAACAGCTAAGGAACTTTGGCAGTGAAAGGTAATACTCGTTTAAGCTGTTTCCTAATCTGCTCTGATATTTCACCTCTGAAACATTCCTTTGTCATTTACTGCACCTGTGTCTCCACCTTTAGACTTCAATGGGATTTTGTCAGCTTCATAAAGCCTCTAGTAATTCCTTAACCAATTTTGCCCACTAGTAAAATGCCATTAAATACACAACAAATTTTAAAAAGAGCAATAGAGAAAATCAGGGCAGCCTTTCTGACTCCACACACTGAAGCAAGTGCTTGGCGATCTCATGGCATTTAGGTGATGCCACAGGGTAGGGTTCACTGATTGCTTGTCGTAGTCACCCACTAGACTGTCTTTGTCTTCTCTTTCTCCTATTTCTAACGTTAGCTTGTATTTAACTCGTTTCTTATTAACATCTACAAAATTACTCGAAGGGTTCTGACTCCATGACTAGCAGTACTTGACCTGAAAATTCTGAAATTCTAGATAGCTGATGTTGCGGTCAGTTAGTATACCTCTCAGTGTCACACAAAAAGCATCGAGTCAGTGAAGACACAAGTAATCTTCCATCCAAATAATCTAACTGGACAACACAGGAGTCGACTGTTGTGATTGTCTGAACAGGAAACATCACAAAGGCAGCAGCTGCCTAAAAGGGGTGTGAGAAGGAAATACATTCACAATGATGCACACAATCTCTTCTGCCTGACCTGTTCAAATACTCAGTACTCAGGAAACCAAAACAGGAGGACTTCTGTGAGATCAATGTCAGCCCATGCTGTAAAGTAAGACCCTGTCTTGATAAACCAAGAAAAGAGAAAAAAAAAAGTTCAAAAAACTTAAAAATGAAGCTGGCATGGTGACTTACACCTTTAATCCCAGAGGCAGACAGATCTCTGTGAGTTGAGGCCAGCCTGGTCTACAAATGAGTTCCAGGACAGTCAGGCTACGTAGAGAGACCCTGTCTCAAATAAGTAGATAGATAATTGATAGATAGATAGATAGATAGATAGATAGAAGATAGAAAGATAGATAGAAAGATAGATAGAAAGATAGATAGACAGACATACAGACAGACAGCAGTTAAGAGTACTTGTTGTTCTTGTGGAGGACTAGTTTTCATTCCCAGAACCCACATGGTTCTTCACAACTGTCCATAACTCCAATCCCAGAATGCACAACACATAGACATTTGAGTAAAATACTCATACACTTGCAATAAAATAAATAAATCTTAAAAATTTAAAAATAAATAAACCAGAATTTAATTTGTCTACAATGACATTAAAGTTTCCCTCACTTAAAATTTGTGAGGCTGGATGTGGTGGCACACACCTTTGATCCCAGCACTCAGGAGGCAGAGGCAGGGGATCTCTGAGTTCAAGGCCAGTCTGGTCTACCTATTAAGTTCCAAAACAGCCAAGACTACACAGAGAAACCCTGTCTCAAAAGAACAAAATAAATAAATAAATAAAAATCCGTGAAATAATGATACCTAACTACAGAAATTTCTCAATGTTCTGTTCGTAATTATTTGTGAACTTGGAATGGAAAAAAAAGTATTAATTTTGAAATATGTAAGAGAATTCTTCACCCATTGACAGTATTTCTCCTTTTGAATAAAAAGCAAATTAAGTCGATGCTATATGTAGAGCTTCAATTGTATTTTTCTTTTTGGTTTTTTAAGACAGGATTTCTCTGTGTAGCCCTAGCTGTCCTGGATCTTGCTCAGTAGACCAAGCTGGCCTTGAACTCAGAGATCTGTCTGCCTCTGACTCCTGAGTGCTAGCATTAAAGAGTGCACCACTACTGTCTGGCTCAGTTGTATTTTGAATCAAATATGTATCGGGAAACAAATAATAACTTTGATGGATCATGAGGGACAAGTCAGAATATTCTGGTATGTCCATTTAGACAATAGAAGTTATATTTCTTCTGCCAGGACTCTACACTGAAGCAGTCAGTAAGAGAGAAATTCTCCAAGGCTTAGGAAATACAGCAAATAAAACTGTATCCTTTTCCATTCAAAGTTCTACAAGCTAACACCTTACATCACAGCACATGCACAAGGAGCTGGAGTGGTTCCTTACCTTTGCTTGTTTCAAACTGTTGAGTTTGATGGCAGATACTTTGCCCACATGGTCACCTATAAAGACTCTCAGAACAGCTGTGTCCCAACAGAGGGCAGTAACTTTTCGGCCTTTGTGTTCTGAAGACACATGAATTCGCTCTGGTTTCCCACGACGCTCTTGATTTAACTCCCAAACAACTACAACACCTTGACTGCAGATAAGTTTCAGGCAAATCAAATTACCACAAAAAGAGTTATGGCAATGACAAAAAAGATACAATTGAATTACAGCATAATATTAACCATATTAAATACAATGTAAACTCTTGTTCGTAAGGGGAAAAAGGTACAAATCAAAGCATTCACTTCCTTGTTTTAGCCATCAAATCAATAAATTAGGAGAATCTAAATGTTCTAAATTTTCTTTCTGTTTTCCCTCTCTCTGTCTCTCTCTCTGTGTGTGCATGTGCATGTATGTGTGTGTGTGTGTGTGTGTGTGTGTGTGTGTGTGTGTGTGTGTGTGTGCAAGATTGGAGATACTGTTAAAAATCTTTTAATATAGGCTTATGCATGAAGATTAGGAAAAGGAGGCTCTGAGAGAAAAGTAAGACATACCCAGGTGTGAGTAGGGGCTCCTCAAGGAGAGGTGCCTGTTCCCATTCTCTTTTACGGCCTTTTAGATGTTGTTGCCTTGAATCAGCATTTTCCACAAACACTAAGGTGACCAACTAACCCTCCCAGATGGCTTGAGCACTGAGCAGATTTGGTTCCCCAGGATACAACTTTCAGTACTAAACCAGTACAGTGCTAGGTGAAATGAAACGGTTAGTCATCCTAACAAGCACACTTGTCAGTTTAACATGCATTTAGAAAAGATCATCATTCTAAGAGTGTTTTACCTGGTAGCTACAGCGACATAATCATCATCATGAGAACAGCAGGCAATCTGAGAGATTGCACCTTCCTAGGACATCAGACAATTAACAGTTTGTTTCCATTCTTTTTTTTACTCTACATGATCGATGACATTGGAAAAATTCACATTCATGAAGCATACTCCAACCAACGTGTGAATGTCCTTGTTCTTACCCGGTGAGAGAGAAACAGCCTTTGCTTCCAGCCATCTTTCTGAATAAGGTTGAGTCCTCCTCCTGTGCTGCCTAATGCCAACCATTTCCGAGACACAGCTATGCTGGTACACTAAGAGCATGAAGAGACAAGTCTGAGATGATTGTGCCACACCCACTATGCACTGGGGATGCAGCTTGGTTGCAGGACACCTGCCTGGCATGGTCAAGAACCTAGGCTGCATTCCCAACACTGTTAAAAATAACCTAGCCACTGGAATAAGTACTGCAAGTCTGTGTTCACTGCCTGCCTTCCTTCTTTACCCTGCCTAGAAGGGCACAATGTGACAGCACTCATTTATAATTCTAGAATACTGAACTATACCAAAGAACATTTGGCTTTTAAACTTTTAGTGGAATCTCAAAAAGCTTCTATGAGCCACAAAGATATGAAGTAGGAATTCAGCTGATATTGGTAAGGAAAAAGTTATGGACTTTTCCAGAGGAAAACCAAGACGTAAGGAGTCTTGGTGATATTGGCTTTTGAATGTATTAGCTGTATCCTGCAATGAATTTCTTATGTGCTATTGTAGTTTCCCCATTTGACTCTTCCCTCAAGAACTTATAACAGAGCTGGGCAGCGCACACCTTTAATCTCAGCACTCAGGAGGCAGAGCCAGGCGGATCTCTGTGAGTTCGAGTCCAGCCTGGTCTACAGAGCGAGATCCAGGACAGGCACCAAAACTACACAGAGAAACCCTGTCTCAAAAAACCAAAACCAAAACAAACAAACAAACAAAGAACTTATAACAGTGTGGTTGATCATTAATTGAGCACAACTTCCCCTATACTTTTGGGGTAATTGGATAACTTTCCCCAGCTGTATTTATTCTTCATTAGCTTACATCTGGCCAGGGCCATTCTCTGGACAAAAGTATTTCAACAAAGATACTTTTTTTTTTTTGGCTTTTCGAGTCAGGGTTTCTCTGTGTTGTTTTGGTGCCTGTCCTGGATCTTGCTCTGTAGACCAGGCTGGTCTCGAACTCACAGAGATCCGCCTGGCTCTGCCTCCCGAGTGCTGGGTTTAAAGGCATGTGCCACCACTGCCTGGTTCAAAGATATTTTTTTATCTAAGGACAAGCTGCACATAGATAAACATTAGCTCATCTCACCCACAAATAGAGAAAATGACCACTAACAATTAAGTCCTCAACTCCTTACCTTCATCCTGGTTTATTTACACAAGACCCTAATTTAAGAGATTTATTGCTCACATTTCTGGGATGGTGTTTTAGCCACCCTCTAGTTACTGAGTTAAAGTAGTTATTTCCCACTGACTGACCCAAGGAGATTTCTGGCTAGGCCAGGAAGATGATAGGTGCCAAGCTTTGTCCTATGTCCTTTATCTCAGCCAGATGCTATTCCTAGATTTCCTCCTTAGCAATTACTCAGAGCGAAAGTGATTTTACTAACCAAATGCTACATGCAATGACGTATGCCTAGCAACCGAGCATACATCCCCTGCCCTACTAGAAAGCAGCTTGGGGATGGGGGTGGGGGCAGGGGTGGGGGTGGGGGCAGCACCTAAGAATAAAATAGTTTTACTAGTGGCTTATGCTGACATATATAGACTCCTAATATTTTACCTAACCACTTCTAGATTATAGTTTGAGCACACAAATTCCTTTTTAGGATTCCCTAATTGATCTTAGCCTTTAGTTGAACCTACCAGATAACTCCCATTTTGTCACTCCTTCTTTGGGGTGTTAATCGAAGCTGACAACTATTGCTCTATGTGGGGATCTTATCAACTCTCTCTGCAACCCTGAAAACTTCAAGCCTCGCACTGCACTGCCAAAGAATTACTGCTTGTGTTTATAAACTGGTGCCCCCACAGCACTGGAGGAATTGATTTAGAGGAACAAAGATGAGAATGAAGATGGAAAGAACTAGATAGAAATGAGAGAACAGCAGGAGGGACTGAGAGGAGCTAAGTATGAGAACAGAAAAGAAGCTGTGTAGAGAGAATTGATTTAGAAGAATAAAGTGTATGGACTAAAGAACTCAGTGTGCTTAGATTCATTTGATACTCCTCAAATTAGATTCCCAGCTGGTTGTTAGAGTCTTCCAGGGACCCTGACAGAAAACAAATAAGGGCTGGACCTCTATTGTTTTTGATAAAAGGTGAATAGGCTCACTTGTATAAATGAGTAATTTCTTTGCTACAAGCCAGTTATTAAACGGTTCATAGTTTGTATAATTTGGCCAGGTCATTCCAGTGATGACCACAATAGAGGTAAAACTGAATAACTATGAGGGACAAAACAGCTACTCAAATCATTTCTATCTGCAGAACCATCAGATACATCCAAAGCCCTTATAGCAAATGAGACTGGGAGGACTCAGAGGCAGGTCCCACATCACCATGTCTCTTCAAAACCTCAGCCTGCTCATTTCTTTCCTAATCCTCTTCAACTTTGTGTCTTTCCAACACAGAAGTTGATGAGTCCAAATATTCGCTTTTGTAGGTTCCTTTGCTGACTTGGGTGGCCAAGGGACTCAGTCCCAGCCAGCAGACTCAGCTGCTAGGAACTTCTTGGAAGCTTTGTCTTCTCTAATGAAAAGTAGAGACAAGAAAATGTCCAAAACTTTGTTCTTGGCCCCTCATTCCTGCTGCAGTTACTAATGTAGACAAGCTGATAAGATCAGGCAGGATATTATACTACTACTACTGTAATTAAGCCAACATGTATGATGGGAGAAGGAAGATGAAGAACGCTGTGTCCTCAGTACCCTCAATGGGCCACTACCCTAAACCTAGTAATGCTGAGGTCCAATAGGCGTTTTTTTTTGTTGTTTGTTTGTTTGTTTTGGTTTTTTGAGACAGGGTTTCTCTGTGCACCCTTGGAGCCTATCCTGGAATTCACTCTGTAGGCCAGAGTAGCCTCGAACTCACAGAGATCCTCCTGCCTCTGCCTCCCTGCATTAACTTCTATTTGTAAAGTGTTTACTACTCTAGTTGGCAGCACGAACCTGGAAGAGCTGGACCTACAAATGAGGAGGACTTAAAGTCTCATGCATTAGCCAACTTTATTCAGAGCATCAGACAATTTTTACTCTGAGGGTTAAAAAGAATAATATGAGTAAGATGTTCAATCACAAGGACAAGCCACACATGTAAAAACATGTTTCCATAGAGGCACAGGAATAATAACAGCTGAAGGAAACTCATTTCTATCTGCTACACCTGGGAGGAGCACAAAAATACATTCCAAGAACTATTCTGTGCTTTGAAAAAACTGTCATGTTTTCTTGGTGTGTTCTCACAAACACTCAGAATTCTCACACAACTCCACTCTTAGACTGTGTCCAACAGTAAGGTATGGTATAACTTGCAGCTGAAAACATTTCTGATACTGATCTTCACCACTGTTGACTGCACTAGCCTGACTGCTGTTTCCTCTTCTCCCTTTTCTCAGAAGACAGAAATCTGTACTGGCACATCAGGCTTAGGCCTGCAATCCCAGCACTGAGGAAGCTGAGGCGGGCATTTCACCAGGAATGTGGGGCCAGCCTGGGCTGCACAGTGAGTTTCCAACAAGTCTGGGCTATAGAGTGAGATTCTGTCTCCAAAAAGAGAAAGAAGAGGAAGAGTACGGGGAGGAGAGGGGGGAGGGGAGGGAGGGAAGAGAAAGGGAAAGGAGGGGAGGGGAGGGAAGAGAAAGGGAAGAAAGGGAGGGGAGGGAAGAGAAAGGGAAGGAGGGGAGGGGAGGGGAGAAGGGGGTAATTCAAGGCAACAGCAAAAGTTTAAGAATAAAATCATGCCGGGCGGTGGTGGCGCACGCTTTTAATCCCAGCACTCGGGAGGCAGAGCCAGGCGGATCTCTGTGATTTCGAGGCTGGCCTGGGCTACCAAGTGAGTTCCAGGAAAGGTGCAAAGCTACACAGAGAAACCCTGTCTTGAAAAACCAAAAAAAAAAAAAAGAATAAAATCATATGTGATTAAAACTTTATTCTTCACTGTGAATTCCCTGCGTTTAATCAAGAATCTAAGGTTTCAGGGAGCCATGTCCTTTCCACAGAGCTAACTGGCTTTTGCTTTATTCCCTATACAGGGTTGTATCAAAGTCCTCCTCTTGAAGTAACTGCTGTGGCTCATGTTGTTCAAAATGTAATGGGGTATGCTCATTTATACTATTTTAATGCCAATAACCTACATTACTTCCTGAGAGAAGACAGCAAGATCACCAGGAAGGAGGAAAAAATCAACAGTAGTGTATTCCAGAAGTGAAAAAAATTCAAGTGATAGCTCAAAAAATAAAGAATGAGCTACTTTCACGTAAGGTAAAACAGGCAAAAGCCCCAGGAGTCCACAAAACAAAGAGCAGAGGCAAGAACAGAGCAGGGGCAAGAATAGCAGAGCACACAAGCACATGGATATGAAGTGAAAGTAATGTGCTACATGAGACTGTCTCAAAGCAGAAGCACCTTTAGACGACTGGAATCCAGCCGCAAAGCTGTGAGTAACTGATCCAAGGACTCAAACTCTGCAAGAACATGGCTGTAGGCTTCTGGTATCACTGGCACAAAAGTCATTTAGCCAGAAAGACGAAGGTTGTTCTGTAATTGACACAGGATTTCTCACTGAAAAAAACAAACAAAAAAACTGCAAAATATTAATTACCACCCATTCAACATATAATAACAATCAACAGAGAAAAAGGCGGCCCATCCCTGGAAGTCGGGTGTTGGGGGGGCGGGGGGCGGGGCCACACCTAGGTCCCAATTATACGAAAAAGTTTATTCACACTGTGTCATTCCCCGACTCTCTTAGGTCAGGATTTGCAAGTCCCTCCATAGTCCTATCCCACTATACTATGGAGCAATTTAAGGAAGGAAAAAAAGTAGGACTTGAAAACTGGCCAAGCTCCTCAAAGGTAAGGTAGCAATCCCACTGTGTTTCTTTGTGTCATGAATCACCTGTCTATAGGAAGCTTTCATTAAGAAGCTACCTCGAGCTGGGAGTGATGGCGCACACCTTTAATTCCAGCACTCGGGAGGCAGATCGCTCCATGAGTTCAAGTCCAGCCTGGTCTACAGAGTGAGTTCCAGGACAGGCTCCAAAGCTGTCTCAAAAAACAATAAAGAACAAAGGCTTTAATAAAAGAAACCATAGAGGAATGAGTAAGGTAAGAATATAAGGCAGTAAAGGCCAAATGAAACATTTTATCTATTTAACTACTCTCAAGTACATTTTTTGGGGGGTTGTTATCAAATGTCACCAATTTACGTGGGAAAAGAGAAAAGAAGTTGGTGATCTTGTTGGTCTTTGTTGGACTTAAAAATTCTCATCATTCATATGATCAAAAACCGTATGCTTGCCATCCAGTCAGTCTGGACAGTACACATGACAGACAAAAAAGCACTTGTGTTCAGTGCAGCATTCACCACGGACATGATGCCAGGACCTGCAGGCTTCAAGTTGAGGTTCTTACCATCCTCAGGAGGTTTTACTCCACAGATGGACTTGTCACCAGTGCCATGATGGTACATGAGGTCATCACTTGTGCACTTGAGTCCTGGTACAACTCTGTGAAAGCAGGAGCCCTTATAACCAAATCACTTCAGTGATCAGAGTGCAAAAGTTTTCTGCTGTCTTTTGAACTTTATCTGTAAACAGCTTGAAAGAGATGGGCTCAAGGTCCTGCCAATCAATGGCAATGTCAAAGAATACAGTGGAATTGACCATGGCAGATGTCAAGCAGCTACAAGGCACATCGGTAGCTTCAAAACCTGCTACTCATTAATTTTAACTTCTCAATCTTCATTACCAAGTTAGTGAAGAAGGATGAACAGCAGCAGCAGCTGAGAATATGGCACAGGGGGTAAATGGGGTAATATTTTGTCTGTGATGTAACAAATAAAGATTGCCTGAAAATCAGAGTATGGAGCCAAGTCACTAGTTAGCCACAGAGGCCAGGCCATGGTGGCACATACCTTTAATCCCAGCATTAAGGAGGTGGAGACAGGAAGTGATATGGTTGGGCTGAGAGAGGAATATAAGGCGGGAGGAGACAGGAGCTCAAGCCCTTTCAGGCTGAGGATTTGATAGAGGTAAGAAGTCTCTCCAGCCGGGCGGTGGTGGTGCACGCCTTTGATCCCAGCACTTGGGAGGCAGAGGCAGGTGGATCTCTGTACGTTCAAGGCCAGCCTGGTCTACAGAGTGAGTTCCAGGACAGGCTCCAAAGCTAAACAGAGAAACCCTGTCTGGAAAAAGTTTTTTTTTTTTTTAAAAAAAAGTCTCTGTAGTGGCTGGCTCCTTTACTGAACTTTCAGCATTTACCCCCAATATCTGGCTACAGGTTTTTATTATTAAGACCAATTAGAATTTGTGCTACAGGTAAGGGGTTTGCTGCACAGACATGAGGACCTCAGTTTGGATCTCCAGCACCCACATAAAAGCCTGACATGGTAACACATCAAGGAAGACACATGATGATATTTTTACCTTTGGCCTCCACATGCAAATGGGCTTGAACACACACACACACACACACACACACACACACACACACACAACAACAACAACAACATACACAAAAACGAATTAAAAATCCTAAAGCAAACAGATACCATGAAAAAAATTCAGAAGCATCTATTTGTATTTTTGTCTATGCTTTATATTTTTGACACTATTTTAGAAGCACATTCATTCCATCAGCAAGTACATACTGAGCATCACTCATATGCTGGACATTGTTCTAGGAAAAAACAAAAAAGGAAAAAAAAAGTCCTAACTTTCTCAGAGCATACCTTCCAGTGGTAAAACATACAGAAATATGTAGAGGTTTCTCTTATTTTTGTGGTGTGAAACAATCAAACCCAAAATCTTTAATACTTGACATGTGTTCTATCACTGCCCTCCCTTGTGATATTTTTTTAAATTATATACATGTAATACAGCTTTAGTCTCTACTAGTAGTAATATGTTCTTAATATAACTTGACCTCTATAAGAATTGTATTCTAAAACAAGCAAACAAAATTTAGCATGACTATACTCAAAATATTTGACAATTCCCTACCCAAGAAAAAAATTTCAGTCATTTATCTCTTTTTAATTAATTTGTTTTTATTTTATATGCATTGGTGTTTTGTCAGATCCCCTGGAAGTAGAGCTATAGACAGTTGTGAGCTGCCATGTGAGTGGGAATAGAACCTGAGTCATCTGGAAGAGCATCCTCTGGAAGGGCAGACAGAGCTCTTAACCACAAAGCCGTTTCTCCAGCCCCAAGTCATTTACCTTATTAAGTGGTTAGTAAAATAACAGGGACAGTTGTGAGGACATGATAAATAAAAGAATTCCAGAAATCAGTTCTAGTCAAATAAAAAAAAATCACAAATACCATACATATGTAAATACACACATAGCTCTCGTAAGGGATCACAGTAAGTCAAAGAAAATGTCCTAAAAGGAGTAACACTATTCCCAAGCCAGCCTTTCTCATGAGAAAAGGGGACAGACAGCTGAAACAGTAGGGGTGGAAAAGGGCTGAAGGTATTCAGAGAATACAAGTTTTGTCCTCAGTTAAATATAAAATATAAATAATGGAATAATAAAGCTGTAGCCATATAGGGCTCAAGGTACAAAACACTTCCAACCTTAAGCCAAGGAACTTAAACTTAATTTGGTAGGCTGCAGAAAGTAACCAAAGGATGTAGTGTGGAGAGTTTATACAATTCCTATAAAGTACTATGGGCAGATGCTAGAAAACACGGATTTAAAAGTAAGGAGTGAGCTATAAAGAAGTTACGATGAAGCATTCCCATTACCTAGAAAGTCCACAGGAAAGAAGAAAGCCTCTCTCTTGACATTCTGAGTAGAGAAGACTTAAAACTGATTTGT
Source organism: Peromyscus californicus insignis (assembly GCF_007827085.1). Taxonomy (NCBI): domain Eukaryota; kingdom Metazoa; phylum Chordata; class Mammalia; order Rodentia; family Cricetidae; genus Peromyscus; species Peromyscus californicus. The sequence continues at coordinate 2,515 of NW_026294550.1, read as the reverse complement.
AACTAGTAGTATCTAAAAGCAAAGAATAGCTTCCTTTTCCATATAATGTGATCTCACCTGTACTTCCTTTTTAGTTTCATCTCCCATCTTACTTTCTCCTATTATTCAAATACCCTGTTCTGCTTTCCTTCCATAAATATGAACTACTGTAGTTTTAGTTATGCTGTTCATTGAATATTCTCAGACCAATAAGCTCTACTTTTCTAAAAAGCTGAGTTTAAACATTACTTCTGTGTGCTGGCAGATTTAAAAACAAAACAAAACAAACTTTTAAAGATGCTAACCTCATAAAAGATGGCAGCAAATGCTTGCCAAAAATCAGTGAACATCTGACATCTTTTTTTTTTTTTTTTTTTTTTGGTTATTCAAGACAGCGTTTCTCTGTGTAGTTTTGGTGCCTGTCCTGGATCTTGCTCTGTAGATCAGGTTGGCCTCGAACTCACAGAGATCCGCCTGGTTTTGCCCCCCCAAGTGCTGGGATTAAAGGCGTGCGCCAACAGCACCTGGGTTGTTTTTTTTTTTTCTAACATCTTTTAAAAGATTGGCTTTCCCAAGGGTCACAACGCTCACAAAATGTAGGTTTGAAAGCAGAATACACGAGAGAAAAGAAGGGGAAAAAAGGGAGGGCCCAAGAGATGGTTTATTGCTGTGCAGGCCTGGTGACTTTGGTCCCAAGAACTCACAGAAAATGGAAAGACAGAACAACTACACAAAGTGTGTGCCGTGTCATGTCACCTCTTCCCCCAATAATAAATGAAAGTAGAACACACAAAACATCAAAACGTTTTTTTCCACTTCCCGGGATTATTTTGATGATAATTCAAAAATGGCAGACAATGGTTGCTGCTCACACAGCCAATGCAAATCACAACGTGCTTAGTCCCACTAGATGCATGGGAGGAAAGACTCGACAAAGGTAACAAAAATTGAAGAAATTTTATGCAAAGGGAAATTAATAGACTTTATTTCCAGAAGAGAATCTTCTTATTCAAGAAATAATGATTAGGAAAATCTGTCTCAGAAAAATTAACGACTCACTCATGCATTCATTCATCCATTCAATATTGTGAGTGCCTACCGTGTTCTAGGCCCTGGAGGCGCCGCTGGAGATGCAGGATGAACAGAGCAGTCCCTTACCACAAGAAGCTCCTAGTAAATCACAACTACCTTTTAAGCCGCCATGACTTTAAACTGCATCTGTCGCTGTGGAGGATAGGAGTCTGGGAAGCAGGTTTTCCAAGCTAGGCTCACAGAACCGCAGGCTGACAAGCCAGCTGCGGCGCCCCCAAAGCCAGGCGGCCACTTCCCTAAGCAGGCCCCGCACACACCCAACACTGACAGCAGAACCTGAACTTCAGAATCGCTGTCGCCCCGCCCCGCCCTTGAAACGTCATCCAGGGGCGCCTCCAAAAGACTCAGCACCTACATTACGGGCATTCATAACCACCTGGGACTCCAGCTCCAGGTGATTGGACATCTTCTAGCTACTGTGCACAGTGTACTCACATGGCCAGTGCTCACACAGACACATACTCACGCACATAAGTAAAAACAAATCTTTGAAAAAAGACTTATTCTAGGAAACTATAAATCTTGATTAGTCATTCACTCTCTGAAGTCACTCTATTTCATAGTATTTCAGAATTGAAATTGTAAATGGCTGTTAAATCCCCTGGAGCTAGAATGACAGGGGTTTGTGAGCTATCCTGTGATGCTGAGACCCAAACTCCTGTTCTCTACATGAGCAGTTAGTGCTCTTAACTGATAAACTATCTCTCCAGTCCCTTATCTCTAATCTTTAAAGTGTATACTATATGTACTAAATATATAGGACTGCAGATCCCGTACATATATATATATATATATATATACACACATATATATACATATGTGTGTATATATATATATATATATATATATATATATATATATATAGCATATGTGTGTGTTTCCTGCCCTCAATTATTTGCATCTTCCTTCCTTCCTTTTCTTTTTTCTTTTTTTCTTTTTTCTTTTTCTTCTACTGAGGAAAGTATTTTGTATGACCAGTGAAATATATTCAATTTTATAGGTACCAACATCTTCAACAACTAGTTGAGATTATCAGCATAAATCAGTCGTATTGTGAATTACAACCACCATGATGTCAAGCTACAATTGCACATCTTACAAAGATTTTACTGTGTCTTACTCCCATGATAACTGTATGAGGTGGAACAGACTGCTTTGATTCTACTAATTAGGAAAATAAAACTTTGAGAGTCTATAATTTGACATATTTCTCTTTTGGTTGTGGCTGGAAGACCATGTAGAAACTCGCATCTGGGTACCAGCTGCCACACTTGCAGCATGCTGACATCCTCACATCCACTCTCCGTGAAATATAACTCCGTGATGATTTTCATGCTTGAATTTAGTAAATCATACAAGAGTGAAGAATGCTAAAGATCATTGCAGTAATGTAACCTGATCTTCATGCCTCTTCTCTAAGCACTTCCATATTAGATACTATAGA